>NC_069500.1:417499618-417799618 GCF_027579735.1 Bombina bombina | reverse complement strand
TTTCGGAAATGATTTCCACCAAACCAGGACCAAATACAGTTTTACCTTTATATGGTAAAGACAAAAGCTTGGCCTTTGAAGTCTCATCAGCCGATTAAGATTTTAACCAAAGAGCTCCATGAGCTAGAACAGTGAAGCTAGACATCTTATCTCCCAGTCTAATTACCTGCATGTTGGCATCGCAGATAATGGTATTGGCCAGTTTAAGAGCTTTGATCCTATCTTGGATCTCCTCTATTGTAGTCTTCTGATATCAGATAAGACAAGGCGTTGCACCAATAAGATGCTGCTCCCGCAACCGTAGCAATACTTTCCGCAGATTGCCACTGTAATCCTTGATGGATGTACATCTTCTTTAAGTAGGCATCTAGCTTCTTTTCCATAGGATCATTAAAAGAACAACTATCCTCTATAGGAATGGTAGTTCTTTTGGCTAGAGTAGAGATAGCTCCTTCTACTTTAGGCACAGTGCGTCAAGAGTCACGAATGGAGTCCGCAACAGGAAACATCTTTTTAAGAACAGGGGAAGGGGAAAAATCTTGTCTGGAACATGAAAAACATCCACAGATGAGGGAGAATCATAAACTCTATTAAGTTTAGTGGACTTTTTAGGGTTGACAGCAACCGAAGGTTCGGAGTTGTCTAAAGTAGCTTGAATCTCCTTCAGAAACAAATGGAGATGTTTAAGCTTAAATCTGAAATGAACTTCTTCAGATTCTGAAGAATTGTCCCCCATCATGTCAGAGTCTGAGATTTCACCTTCAGAAGCTACTGAAGTATCCTCCTCATCAGACATTTGGGAAAGGTTGACCAGAGCAGACTTAAAAAGTTCAGAAACCTTCCTAGTAGAAAAATGTTTAGATTTCCTCTTACACTTACCAGAAGTAGGGAAAGCAGATAAAGCTGCAGACACAGCAGAAGTTATCTGCACAGCAAAAGCTCCTGGCAAATAAACACCCCCAGGAGGTTGAGAGGAAGTGCAGGGCACTGCATGTAAAACAACAATAGCTTGAGACGTTTGAGGAGAAAGCTGAGGCATATCCTGAACAACATTATCCTGAGAGACAGGCTCAGTAGGGAGTAATTTATCTTTAAATTTTAAGGTCTTAGATAAGCAAGTGGAACAAAATTGCACAGGAGGTACAACCTGAGCCTCCAGACAAAGCAAACATTTGTATAAAGTTCATATAAGGATATATTTTTTATTGTGCAATTCCTGGGAATCTTCAAATTTCCGATCTCTCTTGTTTCATCCTCATAGAAAAGAAATAAAAATATGCCACATAGCGTAACTCTGTAACCGTATTCAGTGCAGAATATGTGTGTACAAATGATTACTCACATGGGATGGAGCTTTAACCAAGCTCAGGTGAATGCGCACACCCACTTTATACTGTTGGGTAAACAGTTGCTTTCACAGGATATTTAGAATAAAAGGATTTATTAAAATACAAGTATAAAAAGCGGCACAAGAACTGCCAAAACACCTTATATAGCAGGATTGGGCAATACAATTACAGTTATTGGTACAAATGAGCTAAACACAGTACTAGAGACCGTGGTGTGGAATGCAGAAACTTAACCACAAAACCTCCCACTTAAATGTCCAGCATATGTTGCTCTCCCTTTAGGAGTGCAGGTACTTGAATGGACGCCAAGCAGAGATATATCCGACGTACGTTTCGCTAGTAAGCTTTATCTAAGCTGAGGCATATCCTGAACAACATTATCCTGAGAGACATAAGGCTCAGTAGGGAGTAATTTATCTTTAAATTTTAAGGTCTTAGATAAGCAAGTGGAACAAAATTGCACAGGAGGTACAACCTGAGCCTCCAGACAAAGCAAACATTTGTCAAAAGTAATGGATGAACCCATGGTCTGAATCCATTTTAAAATATATAAAATATATAAAATATGAGAATTATTTAACATCAGTACGGTAAAAATAAAGCACACACCTCTTAACATACAAAAAGAAAAAAATTAATTATTTTAGAAAACACTTCCTCACACCTCTATACCTCAGTCTGAGCTGAGGAGTCTTACCACACCGAGTCCCTCCAGAAAATCAGCAAGTGATATCTGATTAGATCTGCTATCAGTAGGATGCCAGATTAGCAAAGTTCAGCGATCCAACCGAAACCGGCACAGAGATAGGTGACAAGATTGCAAGATGTCTAACTCGCTCCACTCCGCATATTAAAGACAGAAGTAAGGCGGGTCACGTGATCAGACTAAAAAAGAAAACTGCGTCTCTGTAAAAGCGTGCGTTTTTGTCCGACCTGCATAAAACTAAAGTACACCGCACTACATGTCATAATAATAAATAAATATGCTATGGTTCCAAAATTGCCTTAAAGTACCCCTTCAGCCAGTCTCTCCACAAACAAACTAAGGGTAAACATTATTAACCCCTTAACGTTTTCATAAAATATCACATATGCCAGTGCCTGCCAAACTGCCCAACTGAAAACCTTCAGTTTTCAGCACCAATTTTAGAACTTATAAAAAATAGAGTAGTGAAATGTAAAAATCTGGCACAGTAAAAGTAAAAAAACAACAACAAAAACTCTAACAGTGAACATAACCAAAAGAAAACCGGAATGGCAAATTAAAAAAAAACCAAAAAAACATTGTATGATACAGCTTGAAGCAGTCCAGGCTGTCCAGGGAAATCAGGACAGTAATATATGGTGTCCTTTCTCTGCCCCCTATTGGTACAGACTGTGCATTTTTTTTAGGTTTCTACTTTGCGTCGGTAGAGGGGATTTTAAAAATAAAATGGGTAGCTTTCTTCCATCACCGCCTGGGGAGCAGGTGCATCTTGGTACAAGATCCCCAAAATGATCTGGAGCTGAAACTGTAAAAAAGCCAGTTTCATTCCGAGGTTTGCTTTTTTGAACAACAAAAAGTGTTGTGGGTTGCAATCTGCATTAAGTAAATTGCAATCTTTTTGTACCAGGCCCTTGTCTCCCGCATAATTAGGTAGGGCTGCAGCAGCTGATCTGCCAGATCAACCCCACCCATATGCCGATTATAAGCCTTGATGCACACTGGCTTCATTGTGCTCTCAACTCTGCCACATACAGAGACCTCCACAGTCCTCTCTGTGTGGATGGTGGTAAGAAGGTATACATCCTTCTTGTCTCTGTACTTAACTGCCAGCAGCTCCTCTTGGCGCAGAGCTTTGGTCTCCCCACTTTGTAGCTGGGTGCGTGCAAGTTGTCCTGGGAAACCTGCGAGGTTCTTTTTAATTGTACTGCAAGCTACTGTATCAAAGCAATACAGAAGCTTGAACAAAAGGACACTTGTATAGAAATGAGTATACCCAGTCTCGCTCTCACAGAGCTTATACACCTTTACCCCATACCTGGAGCGTTTGGAAGGAATAAACTGCTTGAATCCCAGCCTTCCCTTATACTTCATCAGGGATTCATCCAAGCATATATTCCTTCCAGGTGTATAAGCCTCTGCAAACCTGGCAGCAAAGTGGGTAATCAGGGGGCGAATTTTATACACCCTGTCAAATTGGAGATGCTCCCTAGGAGAGCACAGGCTGCTGTCGCTGAAGTGCATGAAATGTAGAATCATTTCATACCTCTTTCTCGACATACTCTGGGAGAAAATGGGGGTAGGCAGGGGCGAAACTACAGGGAGTGCAGAGGTCGCATATGCGACTGGGCCCCTGAGGGTGGGGCCCAGCTAAAAAAAAAAATTTTTTTTTTTAATAAAAAACGTTAACCTACCACTGCCTGCACTGATATCATGTGAGTGTGACATGACTACAGGGGTTAGTATTTCTGTTTTACCCATTGGTGTTTGTGTGTGTGTATGTATGTGACTGTGTGTGTATTTATGCATGTATGTTTGTGTATGTGTGTTTGTGTATGTTTGTGTATGTTTGTGGAGCCAGCAAATTACAGACCTTGTTACTACAGCATGGGGGGGGGGTGGACCATGTCACTGACTACTGTGGTCACTTTATAAAGTACTGGGCAGGTAGGGTCAGGCCTGCCACCGGCAGATTACAAACTGTGACCCTAACTTACTATATACAGTACTGGGGGGTTAAATAGTGTCACTATATATATACAGTAATAGGGGGTCAGACCATCTCACAGACTGTGGGCACAGGGTACCTCCTTTTGCAGACATGTAATCTGATTCACATTTTTTTCTGTGTTAAATGTAAAAAAAATAAAAATGTATTAAATTCACCTTTTTTTGGAGGGGGGAGGGGTGGTGGGGGGGCCCTTCTTAGATTCTTGCACCTGGGCCCTGTGGTTTCTAGTTACGCCTCTGGGGGTAGGAGTGAATGGAGGGTTTCTTTATGATGCCCATCAGCATTGTCAATGCCCAGAATTTTTTAAATTTTGGCACATCGATGGGGACCCATTGCTGCTTTGCCAAATATGAGTCAGGCTTTGCAGCACGGAACTAATGGGCATATAAATTAGTTTGGGCAACAATGTTTCCCAATACATCATCGCCCAGAAACACCTCCATAAACTGTTGGGGGATAAATCCTGCAACATCCTATTTAGGCTTACCAGATGTCCCAGTTTGACTGGGATTGTCCCTGTTTGCCACTCAGCCGGTGCCGGAATGATTAAAATGCAAATGCCATTTTTTTTTTTTATTCTAACTGTGCACAGTCTGCGCCAGTCCGTGCCAGTGACGTGACTGACGTCATTTCATCTGGCTGTGTGTGTCCATGCTATCTCCTGTCTGCCTCTGATGCGGCTGTGCTGCAAGACTTGCTGGTAGGATACCTTGTTGAGGTTACAAATGTTACTAGCAATGTAACTGTGCTGTCTACACTTGCCCACCCGTTTTAACCTTGCAGCAGGCAGAGTAGTTTGCTTTCGCTGCATTTAACTACCTATGTTCCCTATGGTACATCAAAATGCTCCCTATTGTGTTGATTGCGTAGCTCCTTTAATTGTATCTGTGCATCTGTAAATGTGTTACTACTTTAAGTAAGAGGGGTGGGGGAGAAAACTAAAATACAGACGACAGTTATCACTCTAGTTCAGTAACTTCTACACTCTAAAATACCCACGTGTGAAATAAACGTCCACTTTACTCATAAAGTGAGAAATTATATACTGTCTTTTATATTTATTGCCATGAAAGTGTATATATTTTAAATGTTGACACCCCAAGGTATTGTATATGTTGTGCTTTGATGCAACCGTTTTAGCCCAAAAAATTGGAGAAAGTGTATGGTGGTAATTTTTCAATTTTAATTTTTACAAACACATTGCTTTTTGACTATGATTTAGGACAGCCTGTTGTAAGTTATTGCAAAAAAAACACTCCAGGTTGTTTTCTGCAAGACCTTCTGAGTACACCTATACCTAGGATGACCATATTGCCGCTTTAAAAAGGGACACATATAAAAAATACATATGTCATGACTGTTTTCAGGGCTGTTTAAAGAAATGTCTTGTATAAAACCCTGACATATGTATTTTTCATATGTGTTCCTTCTTAAAGTGGCAATATGGTCAGCCTACCTATGCCCCCCATGCATAGATTTGCTAGGATTTTGGGATGGTTCTGTTACAATTTTATGACTTGTAATTTTAATTAAAAGTGAGAGTATTTCTTCGGATAGGCCTATCTTTAGTTTGGGGCCTATCACATACCCCAGTTTTATTTATTGCCATGAAAGTGTATATATTTGATATGTTTACACCCCAAGGTATTGTTTATGGTGTGCTTTGATGATTTTGATGTAACTGTTTTAGCCAAAAATTGGAGAAAGTGTATGGTGGTAATTTTCAATTTTCATTTTTACACACACATTGCTTTTTGACTATGATTTAGGACAGCCTGTTGTAAGTTATTGCAAAAAAAACACTCCAGGTTATTTTCTGCAAGGCCCCCTCAGTACACCAATGCCCCCCACCTTGCATAGGTTTGACAGGGGTTTTGGTAAAATACAGCACCAATTTGAGAACTTATAAAAAATAGAGTAGTGAAATGTAAAATCTGGCACAGTAAAAGTAAAAAAAAAACTGAACCGCAAATTTATTTATTTTTTTAAATTGGACCATTGTATGATACAGCTTGAAGCAGTCCCTAATGCAGAGTCCAGGCTGTCCAGGGCAATCAGGACAGTAATATATGGTGTCCTTTCTCTTGGTATAAACCTTTTTTTTTCGGTTTCAGCTTTGCGGAAGTAGTTGGGATTTTAAAAATAAAATGGGTAGCCCCAACTCTGCTCCCTCCCATCACCACCCGGGGAGCAGGTGCATCTTGGTACAAAATCCCTGAAATGATCTGGAGCTGAAACTGTAAAAAAGTCAGTTTCATTTCGGGGTGTCAAGGTAAATGTAAGGTTAATAAATATATATTTTAATCATAAGTTTTAAGATTAATAACTGTATATACATATTTTGATCATGTGTTTGACTGGTCAGTGGAGGATGATTCAATTCATTCTTAACTTGGGACTCCTGTCCCATCCTCCCACATTCAGTGTGCAAAAAGTGAAGAGGGCTTCCAAGTGAGAACAATAGAACATTTGGTTTAATTAAAATTTAACAACAATTTCAGGAAACCATATGTGTGATTGCCTGGGAATGTGAGATAAAATCTATTACCCCTCACAACGTGCCGTAGAGTCTGACTCAGACGACATTATCTTGTTAGAAAGTAACTCTGTGAATTTCAAATGCAAATAAACCATGCTATGTAGGTGGGGCAGTGAAGACCTTAGGAAACAAAGACAAATGCTATGGTGTGAACTTAAAATTACTGAAAGCAGTGTGGGTTGAAGAATTAACATTTACAACCCCTGTATAACACAGATAAAAATAAATACATTTTTGCAAAGGGAACAATACTAGTTTCATATGTGTTTGGAATAATTCAAATAACCCATATATGTATATATATGGGACTGAGACATTTTATATTAAATGAATGATTGCTATGTTGAGTAATAACTACATCAAATACATATGAATGCTTGGATCATTTCTAATAATTATTTCTATTTTTATTGCAGACAACCATTGGTCATGGGCAAGGTTCCTGCGTGCAAGAATTGTGGGAGACATAGAGCATACTATATTATATGAAAACATATTAGATGTATAAATGCCATAAATTTCAGAAACAGGATACATTATTTTAATATAATATACTGTGTTTCATATCAAAATGATCAGAAAATTCATAAGATATTACTTATCCAAAACAAATATTGTGAGTAGTTGTTGCAGTAAATTTTGATAAAATGAATAACCATTTCATAGAAATACTGAATTAAGTTGTTAAAATGTTTAGAAATGGTATTGCATGTATTGCTGTGTTGTGCTGTCTGCTGCCACCTAGTGTTATGATGCAAAATTGCAGCCATGAGATGATTGGTTGTTGCAAGGATGCATATCCTTGGCAACATACATTCCCAAATGAACCAATCCATGTTCAGTTGCAAAGGGCCAATCTAAAACAAGACTTCCGTGGGGTGTTTCCAATACTCACCAATGATAGATAATAATCAAAAAAGGGGAGGGGTGAGATCAGAGGATTTAACCCCAAGCATAGAGACTGAGAGGAGGCTGCTGGCTAATCCTGGAGGAATAACTACTGTGGTTATTATTAAAGCACACAGCTACTCTTGGACTCCATATGCAATATCCCCAATTTTGAAATTCTGAGGTGAAATTGAATCTGTTGAGAAACATTGGAAACCGGATATCGATTGGTTTAATTGGTAAAGTATACAAGGGTATTTGTAAGATAAGTTATATGTATAGTCACTACAGTTAAATTATAATAAGCAGATTTAAAGAAGTAGTTTGTATTTCAAGATAGTATTTCATAAGCCTATGTATTGTTTAAATTTGTATCTGATAGACTAAGTAACTTATCTGTGCAATTCCTGATGTTTTAATAGAAGTGTATATTGTATTATTGTTTAAATTAGCACTGTAAATCATATTGCTGAATGTTTGTAGCTGCTACTTTAAGTCTCATTGTAATATTTTAAATGCAGCTCTGAATGAAAGGTTGGTAAGATAAGTTATATACATAGTCACTACAGTTAAATTATAAATAGCAGAGTTAAAGAAATAGTTTGGGTTTTAAGTTAGCCTTTCATAGCCTATGTATTGTTAAACTAATCCCAATCTTAAATTGTTTATCTATGCAAATATATAATAATAATTCAGAAGTGTATATTGTATTATTGTTTAAATTTGTATCTGGTAGACTAACGGCTAGATTTAGAGTTTTGTCGGTAACTACCCGCGTAGCTAACGCTGGCTTTTTTCTGGCCGCACCTTTAAAATAACTCTGGTATTGAGAGTCCATAGAATGTCAGCGTTAGGCTCCAAAAAAGGAGCGTAGAGCATATTTAACGCAACTTCAACTCTCGATACCAGAGTTGCTTACGGACGCGGCCAGCCTCAAAAACGTGCTTGTGCACGATTCCCCCATAGGAAACAATGGGGCTGTTTGAGCTGAAAAAAAACCTAACACCTGCAAAAAAGCTGCGTTCAGCTCCTAACGCAGCCCCATTGTTTGCTATGGGGAAACACTTCCTACGTCTGCACCTAACACTCTAACATGTACCCCGAGTCTAAACACCCCTAACCTTACACTTATTAACCCCTAATCTGCCGCCCCTGCTATCGCTGACCCCTGCATATTATTATTAACCCCTAATCTGCCGCTCCGTAAACCGCCGCTACTTACATTATCCCTATGTACCCCTAATCTGCTGCCCTAACATCGCCGACTGATTGGATCAGCCAATCGGATTGAACTTGATTCTGATTGGCTGATTCCATCAGCCAATCAGAATATTCCTACCTTAATTCCGATTGGCTGATAGAATCCTATCAGCCAATCGGAATTCGAGGGACGCCATCTTGGATGACGTCATTTAAAGGAACCGTCATTCGGCTAGTAGGCGCCGGGAGAAGAGGATGTTCCGCGTCGGATGGAAGATGATGGCTCCCGAAGAAAGAAGATTAAAGATGCCGTTGATAGAAGACTTCATCCGGATCATGGACCTCTTCAGCTCCCGCTTGGATGAAGACTTCAGCCGGATCATGGACCTCTTCAGTAATCTAGAATAGGGTAGGGCATTTTTTTATTTTGGGGGGCTTTGTTATTTTATTAGGGGCTTAGAGTAGGTGTAATTAGTTTAAAATTGTTGTAATATTTTTCTTATGTTTGTAAATATTTTTTTATTTTTTTGTAACTTAGTTCTTTTTTATTTTTTGTACTTTAGTTAGTTTATTTCATTGTAGTTATTTGTAGGTATTGTATTTAATTAATTTATTGATAGTGTAGTGTTAGGTTTAATTGTAGGTAATTGTAGGTATTTTATATAATTAATTTATTGATAGTGTAGTGTTAGGTTTAATTGTAACTTAGGTTAGGATTTATTTTACAGGTAATTTTGTAATTATTTTAACTATTTTAGCTATTAAATAGTTCTTAACTATTTAATAGCTATTGTACCTGGTTAAAATAAATACAGGTTAGGGGTTAATAAATATAATATAGGGGTCGGCGGTGTTAGGGGCAGCAGATTAGGGGTACATAAGTATAACGTAGGTGGCGGTCGGCAGATTAGGGGTTAAAAAAAATTAATCGAGTGGCGGCGATGTGGGGGGACCTCGGTTTAGGGGTACATAGGTAGTTTATGGGTGTTAGTGTACTTTAGAGTACAGTAGTTAAGAGCTTTATGAACCGGCGTTAGCCCAGAAAGCTCTTAACTACTGACTTTTTTCTGCGGCTGGAGTTTTGTCGTTAGAATTCTAACGCTCACTTCAGACACGACTCTAAATACCGGAGTTAGAAAAATCCCATTGAAAAGACAGGATACGCAATTGACGTAAGGGGATCTGCGGAATGGAAAAGTCACGGCTGAAAAGTGAGCGTTAGACCCTTTTTTTAATGACTCCAAATACCGGAGGTAGCCTAAAACCAGCGTTAGGAGCCTCTAACGCTGGTTTTCACGGCTACCGCCAAACTCCAAATCTAGGCCTAAGTGATTTACCTATGAAAGTTCTGGTGTTTTAAATCAATATTGTATTAGGATAAATTGCAGTTAAATAGCATAATACAGGTAGCCCTCAGTTTACGCCGGGGTTAGGTTCCAGAAGGAATGGTTGTAAATGGAAACCGTTGTAAATTGAAACCTAGTTTATAATGTAAGTCAATGGGAAGTGAGGGAGTTAGGTTCCAGGCCCTTCTCAAAATTGTCATAAGTAACACCTAATACATTATTTTTAAGGCTTTGAAATGAAGACTTTAAATGCTAAACAGCATTATAAACATAATAAAATAATCACACAACACAGAATATATAAATAAACTAAGTTAAATGAACAAAAACATTTGCTAAACAGCATTATAAACCTAATAAAATAACCACACAACACAGACTTCACTTGCATTTTTCTGCAAACAGTTCTTTCTATGCATTCCAATCTGGACTGATTTATAGACAGGAAGATCTTGTTCCTTTTGAAATCTGCTCGATAGGTCAGGTCTGGTTAAACTAATTAATTTCAGCTTGCTTGGCTTTGCTGCAACACAAGCGGACAGCTCCACCTACTGGCTATTTTAATCAATGCACTGCTTCTTAATGCTTTTCAATAGCAGTCACATGACTGGAAAAAAAGGTTGTTATTCTGAAACAGTGTAAATTGAACCGTTGTAAACCGAGGGCCACCTGTATATATATTATCCTATTGTTTATAAACACTGTTTAGAATCGTATTGCTTGGATGTTAAAAGCAAAAGATTTTAGTCTCATTGTAATATTTTAAATGCAGCTCTGAATGAAAGGTTGGTTTTAAAGATACATTTTTCTGGGTTTTATAAGAAGGATAGCATATCTTAATAGTTGTTTTCAACGTATATAATATTGTGTCATATTCTGGTATTACAAATATATTTCAAAATGTTCATGGATATTAACTAAATAAAAGAATTCAGGTATTTATATTAATTGTATGGTTTCTAGTAGATGTATGTTGGTTAAGGGTTTCTATTTTTAAGGATAATTATTATTTGTATTGTGTTATAACCCTGCCATAAGCTGATATATTATTTGGAGAGCACTACTTAGATTTTCATAAATATACTGACAGGGGTTTGCTTTTTTGAACAACAAAAATGTGTTGTGGGTTGCAATCTGCATTAAGTAAATTGTAACCTTTTTGTACCAGGCCCATGTCTTCCGCATAATTAGGTAGGGCTGCAGCAGCTGATCTGCTAGATCAACCCCATATGCCGATTATAAGCCTTGATGCACACTGGCTTCATTGAGCTCTCAGCTCTGCCACATACAGAGACCTCCACAGTACTCTCTGGGTGGATGGTGGTAAGAAGGTATACATCCTTCTTATCTCTGTACTTAACTGCCAAGAGCTCCTCTTGGCGCATAGCTGAGGTCTCCCCACTTTGTAGCCGGGTGCGTGCAAGTTGTCCTGGGAAACCTGCACGGTTCTTTTTAATTGTACCGCAAGCTAATGTATCAAAGCAATACAGTAGCTTGAACAAAAGGATACTTGTATAGGAATTATCTAAATACAAGTGGTACCCTTTGTTCATCAGGGGTAATATCAGGTCCTAGACAATCTTGCCCCTGGTTCCTATATATTCTGGGCAACCTGGAGGGTCAAGGTGGATATCCTTTACCTTGTACACCAGGAAGGCCTGAGTATACCCAGTCTCGCACTCACAGAGCTTATACACCTTTACCCCATACCTGGAGCATTTGGAAGGAATATACTGCTTGAATCCCAGCCTTCCCTTATACTTCATCAGGGATTCATCCATGCATATATTCCTTTCAAGGTGTATAAGCCTCTGCAAACCTGGCAGCAAAGTGGGTAATCAGGGGCGGATTTTATACAGCCTGTCAAATTGGGGATGCTCCCTAGGGGGGCAGAGGCTGTTGTCACTGAAGTGCATGAAATGTAGAATCATTTCATACCGCTTCCTCTACAAACTCTGGGAGAAAATGGGGGTAGGAGCAAATGGAGGGTTTCTTTATGATGCCCATCAGCATAGTCAATGCCCAGAACTTTTTTAATTCTGGCAAATCGATGGGGGCCCATTGCTGCTTTGCCAAATATGAGTCAGGCTTTGCAGCACGGAACTGATGGGCATATAAATTAGTTTGGGCGACAATGTTCCCCAATACCTCATCTCCCAGAAACACCTCCATAAACTGTTGGGGGCTAAATCATTTTATTTATTACTTTTACTACTTACTGAGTGCCTCGACCCACCGAGGCACTCAGCACACATGCAGAGCATTGGAATCCTGTCTGATCGCTTCCGATACTCTGCTACACTACTGGGCTCCACGTGGAGCAAAACTGTAAGTGATCACTCGTGGGGAGTGATAAATCCGGGGCCTGGCAGTCAGGAACAGTATTGCAGGATGCATCGACATCAAGGCATTGCTGCAATACTGTTAGAGCAGCTGGAAGCGATCTCGATCGCTTCCAACACTCAGATTACCTGAGGACATACAGGCATGCTTTATCTAAATCATGAAAGTTTTATTTTGACTATACTATCCCTTTAACCCCTTAATGACCGACGATGTGCAGGGTACGTCCTCCAAAAAAATACAGTTAACGACCGAGGACGTACCCTGCACGTCGTCAGTCTGGGAAAGCGGTGGAAGCGATCCTGATCGCTTCCAGACGCTTTCCGGTAATTGCAGTGATGTCTCGATATCGAGGCATCCTGCAATAAACCTGCATGGCCATCCGATGCAGAGAGAGCCACTCTGTGGCCCTCTCTGCACCGGACATCGATGGTCGGTATCGTTGGTGGGTGGGAGCCGGGTGGTGGCCATCGATGGGCCTTGTGACATGGCGGGGGGGGTGGGATCGTGGAGGGGGTTGCCGGGGGCGCGCACGGGGTGAGAGCAGGTGAGAATGGCTACACTACAGAAAAATAGTAAAGGAAAAGTGGGACAGAGGGGAGTAAAAAATAAAAATAAAATGATCAAAGCGATCTGGGAGGGAAAAAATTTTTTTAAATGAAAAAAAACATTTTTATTGTAAACTGGGTACTGGCAGACAGCTGCCAGTACCCAAGATGGCTACCAATAAGGTAGAGGGGGAGGGTTAAAGAGCTGTTTGGGAGGGGGGATCAGGGAGGTTGGGGGCTAAGGGAGGTCCTACACAGTAGCATATGTAAATAAGTACTTAAGATGGCGGGGACAATTGTGGGGTGGGGGAGGGAAGAGAGCTCTTTGGGGGGGATCAGGGGGTCTGATGTGTCAGGTGGGAGGCTGATCTCTACACTAAAGCTAAAATTAACCCTGCAAGCTCCCTACAAGCTACCTAATTAACCCCTTCACTGCTGGGTATAATTAATTTGTGGTGCGCAGTGGCATTTAGCGGCCTTCTAATTACCAAAAAGCAACGCCAAAGCCATACATGTCTGCTATTTCTGAACAAAGGGGATCCCAGAGAAGCATTTACAACCATTTGTGCCATAATTGCACAAGCTGTTTGTAAATAATTTTAGTGAGAAACCTAAAGTTTGCGAAAAAGTGAACTTTTTTTTATTTGATCGCATTTGGCAGTGAAATGGTGGCATGAAATATACCAAAATGGGCCAAGATCAATACTTTGGGTTGTCTACTACACTACACTAAAGCTAAAATTATCCCTACAAGATCCTTAATTAACCCCTTCACTGCTGGGCATAATACACGTGTGGTGCACAGAGGCATTTAGCGGCCTTCTAATTACCAAAAAGCAACGCCAAAGCCATATATGTCTGCTATTTCTGAACAAAGTGGATCCCAGAGAAGCATTTACAACAATTTGTGCCATAATTGCACAAGCTGTTTGTAAGAAACCTAAAATTGTGAAAAAGTGAACTTTTTTTTTTATTTGGTCGCATTTGGCGGTAAAATGGTGGCATGAAATATACCAAAATGGGCCTAGATCAATACTTGGAGTTGTCTACTACACTAAAGCTAAAATTAACCCTAGAAGCTCCCTAATAAACCACTTCACTGCTGGGCATAATACACATGTGGTGCGCAGCAGCATTTAGCAGCCTTCTAATTACCAAAAATCAACGCCAAAGCCATAAATGTCTGCTAATTCTGAACAAAGGGGATCCTAGAGAAGTATTTACAACCATTTGTGCCATAATTGCACAAGTTGTTTGTAAATAATTTCAGTGCGAAACCTAAAGTTTGTGAAAAAATTTGTGAAAAAGTGAACAATTTTTTTTATTTGATCTCATTTGGCGGTGAAATGGTGGAATGAAATATACCAAAATGGGCCTAGATCAATACTTTGGGATGTCTACTAAAATATATATATATATATACATGTGAAGGGTTAATCAGGGATTCCTGACAGATATCAGGGTTCCAATGTAACTATCGCTCATTTTGAAAAAAGTGGTTTGGAAATAGCAAAGTGCTACTTGTATTTATTGCCCTATAACTTGCAAAAAAAGCAAAGAACATGTAAACATTGGGTACTTCTAAACTCAGGACAAAATTTAGAAACTATTTAGCATGGGTGTTTTTTGGTGGCTGTAGATGTGTAACAGATTTTGGGGGTCAAAGTTAGAAAAAGTGTGTTTTTTTCCATAGTAAATTATAAGATATGATGAAAATAATGGTAACTTTAGAAAGTCTATTTAAAGGGACATTCCGGACAAAATTAAATTGCACATAGATTAATTACTTCTTTGCATATAAACATATTTGCAATATACATGTATTGGCAAAAATGCTTCTAGTAAAAGTTTTCACTGGTGGTTTAGTGTTAGAAATTTTCTCTGCACGTGCATGTGACACATAGCTAAATATTCTCAGTACATCAGCATTGTATATACAGCAGCTGCTCAGAGCACCAGTGGGGCATGCATCATGTCAGGAATTAACAAATTGTGTAATTACCAGATGGGAAAAGCACCTTAGGCTCTTTGAGCAAGTGCTGTGTTTAAAATGCTGGTGCACGTTGCATACTTAACCCCTTAATGACCGAGGACGTGCAGGGTACGTCCTCAAAAAAAAGGCAGTTAACGCCTGAGGACGTACCCTGCACGTCCTCGGTGTGGAAAGCAGCTGGAAGCGATCCTGCTCGCTTCCAGCTGCTTTCCGGTTATTGCAGTGATGCCTCGATATGGAGGCATCCTGCAATAACGCTAGATGGCCATCCGATGCAGAGAGAGCCACTCCGTGGCCCTCTCTGCACCGGACATCGATGGCCGGTATCGTTGGTGGGTGGGAGCCGACTTGGGAGGCGGGTGGGCGGCCATCGATGGGCCGGGTAATGTAGAGGGGGGCGGGATCGGGGGCAGGGCCGATGGGGGCGCGCACGGGCGCGCGCGCGTGCACGGGGGGGCAGCGGGCGCGTGCACGGGGCGGGAGCGGGAGGGAACGCTACACTACAGAAAATCAAAGTTTGAAAAGTTTGAGAAAGGGGTATTTGAATTAAAAAAATATGTAAATCGAATGTATCTAGGAGGGGGTGGGGGGTTGGTCTTTGGTGGGGTAGGGAGCTACACTACAGAAAAGGGGAAAAAATGAAAAAATATAAGCAATTTTATTCTAAACTGGGTACTGGCAGACAGCTGCCAGTACCCAAGATGGCGGCCATTAAGACAGAGGGGGAGAGTTAGAGAGCTGTTTGGTGGGGGATCAGTCAGGTTGGGGGCTAAAGGGGGGTCCTACAGAGCAGCATATGTAAATATGCCTTTTCTTTTAAAAAAAAAAGCCCAAATATAGCTTTTATTTTAGTACTGGCAGAGTTTCTGCCAGTACTTAAGATGGCGGGGACAATTGTGGGGTGGGGGAGGGAAGAGAGCTGTTTGGGAGGGATCAGGGGGTCTGATGTTTCAGGTGGGAGGCTAAGCTCTACACTAAAGCTAAAATTAACCCTGCAAGCTCCCTACAAGCTACCTAATTAACCCCTTCACTGCTAGCCATAATACGTGTGATGCGCATTTAGCGGCCTAAGTACCAAAAAGCAACGCCAAAGCCATATGTGTCTGCTATTTCTGAACAAAGGGGATCACAGAGAAAAATTTTCAACCATTTATGCCATAATTGCACAAGCTATTTGTAAATAATTTCAGTGAGAAACAAAAAGTTTGTGAAAAAGGGAACTTTTTTTTTTATTTGATCGCATTTGGCGGTGAAATGGTGGCATGTAATATACCAAAATGGGCCTAGATCAATACTTTGGGTTGTCTGCTACACTAGACTAAAGCTAAAATTAACCCTACAAGCTCCCTAATTAACCCCTGCACTGCTGGGCATAATACACGTGTGGTGCGCAGCGGCATTTAGCGGCCTTCTAATTACCAAAAAGCAATGCCAAAGCCATATATGTCTGCTATTTTTGAACAAAGGGGATCCCAGAGAAAATTTTACAACCATTTATGCCATAATTGCACAAGCTGTTTGTAAATAATTTCAGTGAGAAACCGAAAGTTTGTGAAAAAGTGAACGATTTTTTGTATTTGATCGCATTTGGCGGTGAAATGGTGGCATGAAATATACCAAAATTGGCCTAGATCAATACTTTGGGATGTCTTCTAAAAAAAAATATATGCATGTCAAGGGATATTCAGGGATTCCTGAAAGATATCAGTGTCCCAATGTAACTAGCGCTAATCTTGAATAAAATGGTTTGGAAATAGCAAAGTGCTACTTGTATTTATGGCCCTATAACTTGTAAAAAAAGCAAAGAACATGTAAACATTGGGTATTTCTAAACTCAGGACAAAATTTAGAAAATATTTAGCATGGGTGTTTTTTGGTGGTTGTAGATGTGTAACAGATTTTGGGGGTCAAAGTTAGAAAAAGTGTGTTTTTTCCACTTTTTTCTCATATTTTATAAAAATTTTTTATAATAAATTATAAGATATGATGAAAATAATGGTATCTTTGGAAAGTCCATTTAATGGCGAGAAAAACGGTATATAATATGTGTGGGTACAGTAAATGAGCAAGAGGAAAATTACAGCTAAACACAAACACCGCAAAAATGTAAAAATAGCCTTGGTCCCAAACGGACAGAAAATGGAAAAGTGCTCTGGTCACTAAGGGGTTAAATACACTTTTAAAACAGCTATAGCTTTTATTAGAAGCATTTTTGCTAATATGTGTATATGACAAACATGCTTCCGTACAATACCGAAATGCTCCCATGTGGTTTCCAATTTTGGCTGGAATGTCCCTTTAATGGCGAGAAAAACGGTATATAATATGTGTGGGTACAGTAAATGAGTAAGAGGAAAATTACAGCTAAACACAAACACTGGAGAAATTTAAAAATAGCCTTGGTCCCAAACGGTCAGAAAATGGAAAAGTGCTGTGGTCATTAAGGGGTTAAAGGAATATGAAACCCAAAAAAAGTATTTTGTGATTCAGACACAGCATATAATTTTTTAAAAAGTTTCCAATTTACTTTATTATAACATTTGTTCTCATAATATTGTGTATTGAAGATACCTAGGTAGGCATCTGGAGAACAACATGGCAGGAAATAGTGCTGCCATCTAGTGGTCTTGCAAATAGCCGAATACCTTGGGGGACGTTGTTTGCACTTTTACGCCGTATTTATGTGTTTAACTAATTTTCATGCACTGTTGTGATAATCACACCCCTAAATAAAGTTTATTAGATTCCATTATTACTTTTTGAATGAACAACTTTATCTCCGACTCCAATAAAACCTACAACCTTCCTTATCCTTTGCGGTACAATTACACAGCTCCCCAATTAGTTGGAACGAAAGAAAGCGATACTCAATAGTAATGATTCCTCGAATTCTTACTGGTTGGCGCCTGTTGAATGAAATAAGCCGTGGACCAATCATGATTTCCTTCGTGTCTACCCAAGGCGCGTTTGACATTGAATGTCATTTTGTGTGACCAATCCATCACTGCATTTTGTGCTAGCCTTACACCGCATCTGCCTATTAGTTAACAGCTTGTAAGTTGCGGCGCAATGTGATTGGTCGGGAGCTCGGCTCCGCCTGGTATCCCGCTGGCTGCTGTTCACTGGCTGTCGAATGATGTTGAAGGAAGTATCTGCAGGTGGCTAGGGTGCTGGGAAGCGAACGTGATGTTGCGAGTGGACAGATGGTTTCGCTTTGGGCCGTGGCTGCTTCTGCTCACTCTTTGCTGCTGGGTACATGGGAACCACAGCGAGGACGCAGAATTCGTGACATGTGGGTCTGTTGTGAAACTGCTGAACACCCGGCACAACGTGCGGCTACACTCGCATGATGTCAAGTACGGATCAGGTGAGACAAAGGGTTAAACGAGAGGATCAGTTTAACAAAGAACTCAATAATGCAAACCAAGAGCACTGCGAGCAGATTTAAAAGCTAATAATGTTTTGAACAGCGCACATCTCCCATTGATATTATTTGGGAAGTTTAGGAAAGCCCCATAATGTCGCATGTTTATCGCTATGGGAAATTTTGTTTAGTGAATATAGGCTACGGTGTCATTATAAAGGGGAAATGTGCCAAAACTATCAAGAGTACCCGGAAGTTAGTATTAGATGTTGAGTAAAAATGGAACAGATGGTAGTGACGAGTCTACTTTTTCCCCAAAAGCCAATAAGAATTATGCTAATTATTTATCTTTATTTTATCTGTTTACTGTAGTCTATTAATACGAATAAAATGTGCCCCAACCCATTGTGACATTTTTATAAATAGAAAGCAGGGAACAGTACAGCCAATCTAAGGTGTGTTTTTTTGTTAGAGTATTTGCTATAGGGCAGTGGGCTTGGTGCCACTGGTAGCGAGAATGAGACATTACTAGAAATTCCACTGAACCTAAATGTGTCAAATGTTCCTGAGCTTTCACGTCACGTGGTCTTGAAGGAAACCCTTGCCAGATATAAAGATTGTGTGTGTATAATTATACATGATCCATTGCTATTTAACAGGTATATAAATATCTGATAACCTGCCTGTTATTTTTGACCATAGAGATTGCAAAACATGAGAAAACGATATTGTCAGCGGTTAGGAAACATTTCTTTGAACTTATTTTACTATAAAGGCATGTCTATGTTACAGACAAGAGTGCCTTTGTGAATATTGAAGAATGTTAGACATTTAGGCTGAGAAGCCTTAAAAATACTAAGCAACTTGGTTCTTACCATAGTGGTGGGACATAATCCTGGATTTTAAAGTTTTTAGCAATTTAATGTTGTGACATGAAAGTCAAAATTACATTTTTATAGTTCAAATAGAGCATGCAATGTAAAGAGACTTCAGTTTATTTCTGTTATGAAATTTAATTTGTTCTCTTGAATCCTTTGTTGAAAAAGCATACATAGGTTGGCCCATAAGTAGCAATGCTCTCCTGGAATCTAGCTGGTGATTGGTGGCTACACACATATGCCTTTTGTTATTGACTCATCAGATGTGTATGGCTTGGTCCCAGTAATGCATTTCTGTTACGAAGATGACTTTTACAAAGGTTAAACACACACTTAGGGCATTTTATTGTTGCACCGTTGCTTGCCAATAACACATTTCTTTACCTTTTATGTCAGACTACCATTGTGCTTATTCCAGTTGTGTAAACTCTTTGCAATTTATTGTTCAGATGTAAATTACAGAATATAACTTTCTCAGTGAGATATATATATATATATATATATATATATATATAATATATACACACATACAGGTAGCCCTCAGTTTACGCCAGGGTTAGGTTCCAGAAGGAATGGTTGTAAATTGAAACCGTTGTAAATTGAAACCCAGTTTATAATGGAAGTCAATGGGAAGTGAGGGAGATAGGTTCCAGGCCCCTCTCAAAATGGTCATAAGTAACACCTAATACATTATTTTTAAAGCTTTGAAATGAAGACTTTAAATGCTAAACAGCATTATAAACCTAATAAAATAATCACACAACACAGAATATATAATTAAACTAAGTTAAATGAACAAAAACATTTGCTAAACAGTATTATAAACCTAATAAAATAATCACACAGCACAGACTTCACTTGCATTTTTCTGCAAACAGTTCTTTCTATGCATTCCAATCTGGACTGATTTATAGACAGGAAGATCTTGTTCCTTTGAAATCTGCTCAATATCTCAGATCTGGTTAAACTGATTAATTTCAGCTTGCTTGGCTTTGCTGCAACACAAGCGGACAGTTCCACCTATTGGCTATTTTAATAAATGCACTGCTTCTCAATACTTTTCAATAGCAGTCACATGACTGGAAAAAAGGTTGTTATTCTGAAACGGTGTAAATTGAACCGTTGTAAAACGAGGGCCACCTGTGTGTGTGTGTGTGTGTGTGTATATATATATATATATATATATATATAGTAATCTGCAACATAGGACTGCACTCACTGGATTTATGTAAAAAATCTCTTTAATTAGGTAACGTTTCGGAGCACGCAGGCTCCTTCCTCAGACCAATACAAAACATGCAACTAAACACTGTGTCTTATAAACATATTGTGCCCCACCCACCACCAAATTAACTGTGAATTGCGCCAAAACTGGGGTTGTCATAGTGATAACCCCTAACCCCCTCAGTGTTACCATACTACTAATCAAACAATTCCTAGGATAATTCATAAAAGCTTCAAAGTTGTATAGGTGGTACAATAAATGCATGAGCCACAAAAAGTGCCTATTACTAAATGTAAAGCTAAACATCCATGTGTTCCAGTACATACATAAATGGATTACTTAGATAAGAGATATATGACTGCCAAAAACTTTTCATATTGGTGTAAATTAGACCTTCATATGTGATATATAGACATATAGATATATATGGCAGTACAGCAGTGCATTACACATAGTCACATCGGTTATACATGTATTAGTCATTACATCAGAGTAGCACTGTGTAACCCTCTTATTGTGTTTGAACTGTGAGTTCATATTAACGTTTATGATATGCCGTTCCCACTAGGTGATAATGTATCTGCAGCTGATCTCTATTCAATCAAAATTAGGGACTCGTACTGTAAACCCTTAAAGCAGCATTATCACTCTTACCTTATGTATTACTTTATAATATGTCTGTATATATTGTGTTTTAAGGTCAGATTAGGCTCCCAATCTTCTGTAGGACAGATCGTTGCATGAACAAAAACGTAGCTAAAAGAACGGGCCACTAGATTGTATTAGGCGCCCAGAGAAGCAGCTCCGGCGCCCGTACTGCTCATTAGCATGGCTAATTTACATAAGTTGATGACGTATGCGCGTGTATCTGCGCGTCGTCATGGTGACCCAGCAGGGCGTTAGGCAATATGCGATCGTGACCGCTTGTGTTACATCGTGTTAGCTATAGTCAAAGCCTTAATATGGGACACACTTAAAGGAATATTCCTTTAGCAAGGGCATACAACATAAAAAATAAAGATTTAAAATTTATATTTCACACTGAGTGGGCTGAGAGCATCGTAATGGATGTGTATATATATGTGTGTGTCACCACTGTATTACTGACATACATCTAAGTGTCTCATAAGGCTAACCACATTATGTATAAAGTTTGTACATATACTTTAAGTTAGGCACACTAAGTATGACAGAGAGACCTTATCCCCTGTAATGTTGATAACAAAAATAATCAAGTAGCAATCCATAGAAATGCAGAAGGCTGTGTAAATCTTTGTAGCCTATTCAACAATAAAACAGCCATAGGGTTAGACTACGTGTGGGGTCAGTTCAGATAGAACTGAAAGTTTTTTACATTAACACATATGTGTATACAAATGTTTAATAATAGTACAGTCTAGGACCTTGTGCCTGGACCCTCATGAGTCCATTCAGTAAAACCTCAAAATATATCATTGGTTTACTGTTATAAATGGCAATCAAAGTGACATCACATTCTCCCGAATAGCTTAGTATAGGTTTAGCAATATAGTGTTATTAGATTGTTAATGTCTTTAGGTAAAAAAAGTCTGTATCAGTCCTACTGAAAACAGATCCTGTGTTAGGTTGCCAGGAACAAACACAGTGTACTCCAACTAGTTCAAGAATACCATAGGTGTCCCATTAATACCCATATGTCACGTATTAAAGTGACCTGCTTCCATCACTAAGTAGCCAACACACAGGCCCATAAATGACACTTAAGTTGGACCCACCAAGTGTGTATCACACTAGGGCATATGAAACTCACTGGTTAGTTAACCAACTATAGTGTGTCCAGGCAGGTCCTGTACCTTATCTGTGCTCCGCTGGTCCAACATCATGACCTGACTTGTGTCCCACAATCGCGGGTGGAATGCACCAGGTGCCTCATCACAAGACCGGAATGTAAAGTAGCCATTGTAGCTTAGTTTCAGAGGAAGCAGTGCCAGTCATTGGACATATTCAGGCCTTTGGGGTATAGGGTACCAAGTCTATGAATCCATCTCGCTTCCATCTGGAGTAGGGTTCTATCTCTGTCCCCACCTCGTTTGAGGGATGGAACGTGGTCAATCAAGATGAACCTTAAATCTGTTACTTTATGTTTGGCCATAAGGAAATGTCTTGCCACAGGTTGGTCCGAAGTTCCTTTATCCAGGGCGCTTCTTATGGCTGATCTATGGTTCGCCATTCTGAGACGTGCATTGTCTGTCGTTTTTCCTACATAAAATTGGCCACAGCAGCAACTCAATAGATAGATCACATGAGTCGTCGTACAGGTGATATAATGTCTTATTGTGTACTTTTGAGTAGTGTGTGGATGTCTAAACACTTTACATGGGATCATTCCACTGCAAGTTGTGCATCTGTAGCAGCCCTTTTTCTTTGTCATAAGCCATTGCTGTTTCATATAGCATTGCTGTGGGTCTGTAGCCATGAGTAGATCCCTTAGACTCCTTCCACGTCTATACCCCATAATGGGGGGGTCCATATGTGTAAATGGTAAACTCTGGTCAGTCGCTAGGATCTCCCATCTATTTCTGATGTCCTGTGCCATCTTGTCTTTCCCTTTATTATAGGTGGTGGTGAATATCATCCTTTCCTTTTTGGTCTGTGCCAGACATTTAGACTGGTGATCCTCCTGAGTAATGATCTCATCAATGACACCCTGTATGAGCTCCATCTTGTATCCCCTTTGTAGGAACTTCTGTCATCATTTGTAGTTGTGGTTCACGGTTACTATTTTCAGTATTATTTCTTAATACTCGGATCATCTGTGACTTTATGATCGCCTTTCTGGTGTGTGGAGGATGGTTACTGGATGCCTCAAGAATAGAGTTTCGATCAGTTGGTTTGGTGTATAGAGTTGTGAATAGTTTGCCTCCTTTCTTATAGATTCTTAGATCTAGAAAGTCAATACTGTTCAGGTCATATTTCAACTCAAATTTAATTGGGGATTCAAGTGTGTTAAGTTGTACTACCCATTCCTTCAAGGATTCCTCCGTGCCCTGCCATATGAGGAAGACATCATCAATGTACCTTTTGAAATGTTTTATTGTATCAATATTGTATACATCTATGATATCACGCTCATAGCGCTCCATGTACAAGTTAGCGTAAGATGGGGCCATGTTCGACCCCATTGCTGTCCCCATAAGCTGTTGGTAGAACGTACTTTCAAAGCGAAAGTAGTTGAGGGTTAAACATTTCTCCAGTAGGTCAAGTATCAGGGAAAGCGGAGGTCCCACATATGGGAACCTTGACAGGGCTAGTGTGACCGCCTTGAGTCCATCTGTGTGGGGGATAACCGTGTATAGGCTCCTTACGTCCATAGTGACCAACAGGTCACTGTCGCTAATTGTGTCCACGGTACTAAGTATGGTAATGAGGTCACCTGAGTCCCTAATATATGAGTCCATTGATCTCACCAGTGGCTGTAGGATTGCGTCAACAAATATTGCTAGGGGTTGCAGCAGGGACCCCCGTGCCGATACAATTGGCCTCCCAGGGGGGTTCTTTTGGTCCTTGTGTATCTTGGGAAGGGTATATAGAATTGGATGTATGGGATACATACTATTGAGAAAATTAAATTCATCACTGCTGATCCAATTCAGCCGTTTTGCTTCAGATAGAGTCATATCAATGTCCCTTTTAAAAGAGTTAGTTGGATCTCGGGTAAGTTTTTTGTAAGTCTGATGATCATTAAGTTGGCGAAGAATTTCCTTGCGATATTGGTCATAGTTCATCACAATAATGGCTCCTCCCTTGTCCGCTGGGCGAATGACTATCCCAGTGGCATTGGATAATGATTTGAGTGCCATTCTTTCAGCTCTATTGAGGTTAGGTCTGTGCTTCATCTGTTCCAGTTCTTTACTGTCATTGCCAATAAGTCTGGTGTAGGTTTTGATGCTTGATCCGCATGTTTTTGGTTCGAATTTGCTTTTTGGTTTAAATCGCTTAATTTCTTTCTCAGTTGGAAAGTCTTTGAAATGTTCTTTTAATTTAAGGTTCCTTTGGAATCTGTGTATATCCAAATAGTTTTCAAAGTCATCATTGGTAAATGTGGGGATAAACGTCAGACCTTTGTTTAACAGGCTAACTTCACCCTCATCCAAAGTCCTGTCACTCAAGTTGATTACAATGTCAGGGTTTTTTATCTTCGAGGTAGGGGGGGTCTTCTGCAGAAGACCCCCCCTACCTCGAAGATAAAAAACCCTGACATTGTAATCAACTTGAGTGACAGGACTTTGGATGAGGGTGAAGTTAGCCTGTTAAACAAAGGTCTGACGTTTATCCCCACATTTACCAATGATGACTTTGAAAACTATTTGGATATACACAGATTCCAAAGGAACCTTAAATTAAAAGAACATTTCAAAGACTTTCCAACTGAGAAAGAAATTAAGCGATTTAAACCAAAAAGCAAATTCGAACCAAAAACATGCGGATCAAGCATCAAAACCTACACCAGACTTATTGGCAATGACAGTAAAGAACTGGAACAGATGAAGCACAGACCTAACCTCAATAGAGCTGAAAGAATGGCACTCAAATCATTATCCAATGCCACTGGGATAGTCATTCGCCCAGCGGACAAGGGAGGAGCCATTATTGTGATGAACTATGACCAATATCGCAAGGAAATTCTTCGCCAACTTAATGATCATCAGACTTACAAAAAACTTACCCGAGATCCAACTAACTCTTTTAAAAGGGACATTGATATGACTCTATCTGAAGCAAAACGGCTGAATTGGATCAGCAGTGATGAATTTAATTTTCTCAATAGTATGTATCCCATACATCCAATTCTATATACCCTTCCCAAGATACACAAGGACCAAAAGAACCCCCCTGGGAGGCCAATTGTATCGGCACGGGGGTCCCTGCTGCAACCCCTAGCAATATTTGTTGACGCAATCCTACAGCCACTGGTGAGATCAATGGACTCATATATTAGGGACTCAGGTGACCTCATTACCATACTTAGTACCGTGGACACAATTAGCGACAGTGACCTGTTGGTCACTATGGACGTAAGGAGCCTATACACGGTTATCCCCCACACAGATGGACTCAAGGCGGTCACACTAGCCCTGTCAAGGTTCCCATATGTGGGACCTCCGCTTTCCCTGATACTTGACCTACTGGAGAAATGTTTAACCCTCAACTACTTTCGCTTTGAAAGTACGTTCTACCAACAGCTTATGGGGACAGCAATGGGGTCGAACATGGCCCCATCTTACGCTAACTTGTACATGGAGCGCTATGAGCGTGATATCATAGATGTATACAATATTGATACAATAAAACATTTCAAAAGGTACATTGATGATGTCTTCCTCATATGGCAGGGCACGGAGGAATCCTTGAAGGAATGGGTAGTACAACTTAACACACTTGAATCCCCAATTAAATTTGAGTTGAAATATGACCTGAACAGTATTGACTTTCTAGATCTAAGAATCTATAAGAAAGGAGGCAAACTATTCACAACTCTATACACCAAACCAACTGATCGAAACTCTATTCTTGAGGCATCCAGTAACCATCCTCCACACACCAGAAAGGCGATCATAAAGTCACAGATGATCCGAGTATTAAGAAATAATACTGAAAATAGTAACCGTGAACCACAACTACAAATGATGACAGAGAAGTTCCTACAAAGGGGATACAAGATGGAGCTCATACAGGGTGTCATTGATGAGATCATTACTCAGGAGGATCACCAGTCTAAATGTCTGGCACAGACCAAAAAGGAAAGGATGATATTCACCACCACCTATAATAAAGGGAAAGACAAGATGGCACAGGACATCAGAAATAGATGGGAGATCCTAGCGACTGACCAGAGTTTACCATTTACACATATGGACCCCCCCATTATGGGGTATAGACGTGGAAGGAGTCTAAGGGATCTACTCATGGCTACAGACCCACAGCAATGCTATATGAAACAGCAATGGCTTATGACAAAGAAAAAGGGCTGCTACAGATGCCTGGGATGCACAACTTGCAGTGGAATGATCCCATGTAAAGTGTTTAGACATCCACACACTACTCAAAAGTACACAATAAGACATTATATCACCTGTACGACGACTCATGTGATCTATCTATTGAGTTGCTGCTGTGGCCAATTTTTTATGTAGGAAAAACGACAGACAATGCACGTCTCAGAATGGCGAACCATAGATCAGCCATAAGAAGCGCCCTGGATAAAGGAACTTCGGACCAACCTGTGGCAAGACATTTCCTTATGGCCAAACATAAAGTAACAGATTTAAGGTTCATCTTGATTGACCACGTTCCATCCCTCAAACGAGGTGGGGACAGAGATAGAACCCTACTCCAGATGGAAGCGAGATGGATTCATAGACTTGGTACCCTATACCCCAAAGGCCTGAATATGTCCAATGACTGGCACTGCTTCCTCTGAAACTAAGCTACAATGGCTACTTTACATTCCGGTCTTGTGATGAGGCACCTGGTGCATTCCACCCGCGATTGTGGGACACAAGTCAGGTCATGATGTTGGACCAGCGGAGCACAGATAAGGTACAGGACCTGCCTGGACACACTATAGTTGGTTAACTAACCAGTGAGTTTCATATGCCCTAGTGTGATACACACTTGGTGGGTCCAACTTAAGTGTCATTTATGGGCCTGTGTGTTGGCTACTTAGTGATGGAAGCAGGTCACTTTAATACGTGACATATGGGTATTAATGGGACACCTATGGTATTCTTGAACTAGTTGGAGTACACTGTGTTTGTTCCTGGCAACCTAACACAGGATCTGTTTTCAGTAGGACTGATACAGACTTTTTTTACCTAAAGACATTAACAATCTAATAACACTATATTGCTAAACCTATACTAAGCTATTCGGGAGAATGTGATGTCACTTTGATTGCCATTTATAACAGTAAACCAATGATATATTTTGAGGTTTTACTGAATGGACTCATGAGGGTCCAGGCACAAGGTCCTAGACTGTACTATTATTAAACATTTGTATACACATATGTGTTAATGTAAAAAACTTTCAGTTCTATCTGAACTGACCCCACACGTAGTCTAACCCTATGGCTGTTTTATTGTTGAATAGGCTACAAAGATTTACACAGCCTTCTGCATTTCTATGGATTGCTACTTGATTATTTTTGTTATCAACATTACAGGGGATAAGGTCTCTCTGTCATACTTAGTGTGCCTAACTTAAAGTATATGTACAAACTTTATACATAATGTGGTTAGCCTTATGAGACACTTAGATGTATGTCAGTAATACAGTGGTGACACACACATATATATACATCCATTACGATGCTCTCAGCCCACTCAGTGTGAAATATAAATTTTAAATCTTTATTTTTTATGTTTTATGCCCTTGCTAAAGGAATATTCCTTTAAGTGTGTCCCATATTAAGGCTTTGACTATAGCTAACACGATGTAACACAAGCGGTCACGATCGCATATTGCCTAACGCCCTGCTGGGTCACCATGACGACGCGCAGATACACGCGCATACGTCATCAACTTATGTAAATTAGCCATGCGCTATGCTAATGAGCAGTACGGGCGCCGGAGCTGCTTCTCTGGGCGCCTAATACAATCTAGTGGCCCGTTCTTTTAGCTACGTTTTTGTTCATGCAACGATCTGTCCTACAGAAG
Source organism: Bombina bombina (assembly GCF_027579735.1). Taxonomy (NCBI): domain Eukaryota; kingdom Metazoa; phylum Chordata; class Amphibia; order Anura; family Bombinatoridae; genus Bombina; species Bombina bombina. Next base: position 417,771,533 of record NC_069500.1, on the reverse strand, counting down.
ATTGGGAGCCTAATCTGACCTTAAAACACAATATATACAGACATATTATAAAGTAATACATAAGGTAAGAGTGATAATGCTGCTTTAAGGGTTTACAGTACGAGTCCCTAATTTTGATTGAATAGAGATCAGCTGCAGATACATTATCACCTAGTGGGAACGGCATATCATAAACGTTAATATGAACTCACAGTTCAAACACAATAAGAGGGTTACACAGTGCTACTCTGATGTAATGACTAATACATGTATAACCGATGTGACTATGTGTAATGCACTGCTGTACTGCCATATATATCTATATGTCTATATATCACATATGAAGGTCTAATTTACACCAATATGAAAAGTTTTTGGCAGTCATATATCTCTTATCTAAGTAATCCATTTATGTATGTACTGGAACACATGGATGTTTAGCTTTACATTTAGTAATAGGCACTTTTTGTGGCTCATGCATTTATTGTACCACCTATACAACTTTGAAGCTTTTATGAATTATCCTAGGAATTGTTTGATTAGTAGTATGGTAACACCGAGGGGGTTAGGGGTTATCACTATGACAACCCCAGTTTTGGCGCAATTCACAGTTAATTTGGTGGTGGGTGGGGCACAATATGTTTATAAGACACAGTGTTTAGTTGCATGTTTTGTATTGGTCTGAGGAAGGAGCCTGCGTGCTCCGAAACGTTACCTAATTAAAGAGATTTTTTACATAAATCCAGTGAGTGCAGTCCTATGTTGCAGATTACTATGAATACTTACTGATCTGGCACCCTGGTTGGCGACTATTGGACATTGAGAGTGCAGATACACATGGAGGATATATATATATATATATATATATATATATATATATATATATATATATATATATATATATATATATATATATATATATATATTTTATGCCATATGCTGGGGGCAAGTACAATATTTTCCAACAGACAGTTTTACCTTTTTTATTTATTGCCTTAATTAGCCAAACTGTAAATGTCACACAATTGTACTATGCAACTTACTGTAATAAATATTTTATGAATAGATATACACAACATACACACACTTACACTTCCTGCTATTCTTTATAAGGAAGCGGTCAACAGTCTGTGACAGGTGTTGAGTCTTCTGATGATGCCAACAGTTACTGGACGATACGAGGCAAGATTGATGGCGCATGTCAGCGTGGGGAACCTATCAAGTGTGGTCAAGCAGTCCGCCTAACACATGTGAACACTGGGAAGAACCTGCACACTCATCATTTCTCCTCTCCACTCTCCAATAACCAGGTACACACAGGGAATGGCGCTTCTGTTTTTTCTTTTCATAGATTGCCGCTCCTGGATCCTGGCCTGGATCACCACAGATAGCTGCCTCCCATCCCAATAGAGACTTTCACTTTATTACCATTGTGTTTGTATGATTGCATATTATTTGTTTCACTTTGTATTACATTGTCACTAATTTTTACTGCATAATATTGCACATTGTATTATTTACCACTCTTTATTCACATTGATATTGGTATACACAGCATATTATATTGATTTCTCACTAGTATTTTTTAGATTTGTTAGTACTAATCTCTAACACAGGTACTTAATATATAGATATATAAGTATATATTTATTTGGTCACATTCCCTCTCTTACACTTAGGGCGCCCCCTCTCTATCTTTTTTTGAATAAAAAAAAAAGTCATAAAAAGATTATTATATAAATCCATTAAGAGGATATCAGTTCAGTACCTTGTCTTATTTTTTTTTAGAGCAGTGTTCTCCCCAGGACTTTTTTAATAGGTGCACCACCCGGCTAAAATTTTAGCCAATAGAAAGTGATGGTAAATCCATGTGTTTAAAAAAAACGCTAGGATTTACCATCACTAAAAATAAACTGGAGTTTCAGTGATCACTTATTTAAAAAAAAAAAAAAAAAAAAAAGAGCTAAACTCACCCTTTCTGTTCAGCGGCACCTCACTCAAGTCCCAGCCTCCGGCCGCCCACTGCACAGCGCTCCTCTCTCAATGAGGTGACGTTTCCACCTCTAAACCAATAGCTGTGCTTGTCATCGGACAGTGTTCTGTATGCTAGCACAGCTATTGGTTTAAAGGTGGAAACGTCACTTCATTGGTAAAGAGCACTGTGCTGTGGGTGGCCGGAGGCTCTAACTATAGCGAACTGCCACAGCACAGACAGGTTGAGTTTAGCATACTTTTTTTTTTTTTTTTAATAAGTTATCAATGAAACCATCACTTTTAAGCCAAAAGTTATCAATAAATACATTTCTTTTAAATTATGCCATTTTTTTCTGTTTTTAATAGCAGGAAATTATATAATATAAGAAAGTATTCCACTGCCCCCACCCAGTTACTTTATGCCATCCGACTGGCAACATTTTCTGTGGAGTACAATGTAGAGCAAATAGATCTGGGAGATCTGACTAAAGCAGGACAACTAACTGTTGTCAGGACAATAGCAGTAATATCATTTAAAAAAATGACCCATTCATATTGCATACCTTCATGATCCTATACCTGTGCTTAGCATGAACATATCAGGTATGTCATCTGACACAAGATATCTGATAAGTTAATATAGTGCTTTTAAGGTCTATGAGTAAGGCGGCTCTCTGCCGAAATGCGTAGGATCTGGTCTCTCTACGTGGTGTATGTTTTTATGTGCTACTGCCACCATGATGGTGTAATGTGCTGAATAAAGCAGACTTTTTTTTTATTATCCGTGCCTGCATTCTACTGATTTTGAGAATACAACGCTCTTGACTCATCAGTCAAAGCATTTCTATTTAATTAAGGAGTGTTTTAAAGGTAATCAAATATAACGAAAAAGGGTGTGTGTACAAGCGCTAAGGTAATCCCCAAGCTGTATCCAAACAGAGATCCTAACCAACCTCCAAAAAATATGCACAAGTAGTAAGAAGTGAATACAGCGCCAACAAGAGGCCAAGGGATAAATATACTCACAGAGAGATAAAAGAAGATTATTTAATGAACCATGTTAAAAAGCATCAGTAATAAAAGACTATATATAAAAAATGTAAAAAGCACATATAAATAAAATTACAAATACAGGAATATCTTACAGAAGCGGCTCAAAGGGCCAAAGCTGATAATTACAATAAAAACAGAGGTAATAACAGGTGATCAGTGTGAGTGGTACACCAGAATAAGAGTGTATACTGATAAAACAGAATTAGCCTAAGTACAACTGTAGCAAGTGCATCAAGCAAAAAACTAATAAACAATAATACAAACAATAGTGTTCAAAATTAGTGTTACAAAAATAGTGTTCCAAAAAATAGAAAAATGCACTGCAGTGCAAAAAAAGGGGGGTAGCAAAATAATTGTATAGATACAATCAAATAGTGAGTGAGTGAAAATGGATATAAAAATGCTAGCTACTTAATCCAGTGAGGTTAAGATATAATTAAATAAAATACACAATATGCAATAACATAAAAAATAAAATATAAAATATAATCCAAAAAAGTGTTCAAAAAGTTGATCAACAAATGTTAGTGAAGAACAAAAATAAGTCAATCAAAACTAAAAAATGGGTGATGAAAAGCAAGGTGAAAGTGAGGAAATTGATTCCTTCCAATGTTAGTTACTTTAACAGATCCAAATTCCTGAGTGTGGTTGCTGAAGTAGCTGATTGGATCCTAGCACCTGTCAGCTGCTCCTATGGTATCCTAAAAAGTGTCCCTGTAAAAAAAGAAATTCACAACATAGTGTATCCAATATGAGAATGAAGTAAAGATTAAAGTAATGCTTACCAATATGTCAACGCGTTTCTGCCCTCAAAAAAGGGCCTTTCTCAAGACTAGCTAGTCTACAGTTGTACTTAGGCTAATTCTGTTTTATTAGTATACACTCTTATTCTGGTGTACCACTCACACTGATCACCTGTTATTACCTCTGTTTTTATTGTAATTATCAGCTTTGGCCCTTTGAGCCGCTTCTGTAAGATATTCCTGTATTTGTAATTTTATTTATATGTGCTTTTTACATTTTTTATATATAGTCTTTTATTACTGATGCTTTTTAACATGGTTCATTAAATAATCTTCTTTTATCTCTCTGTGAGTATATTTATCCCTTGGCCTCTTGTTGGCGCTGTATTCACTTCTTACTACTTGTAATCAAATATAACCTCAGGTCACATGCAGCCCCCCCACAACCCAATAAAGGGGCATTGTACTGTAAAAAAATAAGATATTCTATTTATACATTTCTTGTTCTCATTGTGTTTAATCCCTTAGCAATGGTTTACATAGTCAAAGTATTGCACTTGGTGCAGTGTATTGCTGCTGCAGCTAAGGATGTAATGTAACAAACAAGCAGTATATCCAAATCTGGTTTGAACATCACAAAAGAAAAACATGTCTCTAAAGGGGAGTCCAACAACCCTCCCGCGTGCACCTACCTGTCAGAGGTGCTGGACATTTAATTTATACGTTGCAGATAAGGATATAGCCTGTGATCTAATCAGGAGTGACTGACATCTATACATGTCTACTAATCACCGGCCATATCCTAAACTGCAAAGCTGGAATAAGAAAATACTTTAATTTTTTTTTTTTTATTGCACTGTTGTTGTTGCTTGTATCTATGCGTTAAACACATAGTTAAAGTCAGCTCTGGACAGGAAGTGCAGTTTTGGTTTGGAGTTGAACACTGCTGGTGAGCAAATCAGGGTGGCATATGTGTGTGGGCCCTCCAGTCACCTGATACGTTCAGCTCAGAGTCAGCTGTGTATTTCCCATCCGGAGCTTCATATTTTCTTATTGCAGATGTCGTTTAAACAAATGTGCCAAAACCAGCAAACATCTGTTGTATTAAACAGTTGTGCCCATTGGTGTCTATGCATAGTAAAAAGTAGTGGGTAACTGAATAAACAGCATCATGAATCAAAGTTAAAAGAATTTTTTCTTAGATCACAGATAAATCAAGTTAAAATATTTTATAGGAATGATTTGAGGAAACAATGTTATTGATACTGAGTATGATAAACTGCCATTCATAGAAGAGAGCAAAGAGGCTTTTCTCCTCATTCGCTGTCTTCTGCACCTCTCCCATTCAGAATTTAATTTGTGCTCCTTTAGATTTCATTTGAAGGGACATTGTCCTGTAAAATGTTCTCCCCTTTTATTTGTTTCCAATGATTTATTTTTAACCTGCTAGAGCTTTTTGCCTTAATTTCAATACTACATTATTGGCTGTAGAAAATCTACAAGAAGCAGCACATAAATCATTTTCCCAGTAGGAGTGGGAGAGAGAGTCCAGCCCAATATGTAAGGGTGTGCCTGCAGGTGTTTTGTATTGAATGCACTTGCCTCCCTGGATACATTGTCTGTTTAAAAGGAACAATAAACACTTTGACTTTTAAATATAAAAAGTGTAGTTATACATTGTAATCAACTTTTCAATATACCATCATTTATTTATTTCCACCATTTACATGTAATTTTAGCTTTGGAAATTGTGTTTTCTTATTCCCAAAACGAAAAAAAGGCTCACTCATCAAGGCTAACCCTGCTACATAGTATTCCCTATTTGGCTTTAGAAGTCAACTGTTTAAAAACGACGCACTTCACTTATAGTATAACTGTAGATGCCTACGTCGGCTGCAGACTGAAGCCCAGATTAATTCCTCCAAATGAGACAAATAATAGGTGGAGATTGAGTGTTGAAAAACAATTACAGCAAATTAAAAAGTTAACACATTTTAAAAAATTTTTTAGACTTGGCTGCTATGTTATTCTATAGCAGGACAACAGAAATTTCTTGTAATTACAAGGTGTTTATTCCACCTTCATTTGGAAATAATTTCACATGTAACCTCACTATTGTTCTACATAATGTCTCTCGCTAAGACACTGCAAAACATCAGTCCTATTGGTAATGCTGACTGGGTATTCCAATCAAAGCTCATTGATGTTCTGGGATCCACCTTACTGTGAGTGCATAGTAAAATGTTTAGTTTGTGCCACTACAAATTGGTTATGGCAGGAATAATAGATGATGACCAGATTATGTTTCTTGTCATATGTGTTTTGTCATTTGACTGTGTAATTGTTTTGCTTGTTGTTCTAATTATTTCAGATAACAGAATACTAGAGAATACAGGTTAGTTTCCCCTGTTATATACTGTTTTTCTTGTTTACAGGAAGTAAGTGCCTTTGGAGATAATGGAGAAGGAGATGAATTGGATGCTTGGACTGTGCAATGTAGTGACACACTTTGGGAACGTGATGATGCTGTGCGCTTCAAACATATTGGCACAAGTGTCTACTTGACTATTACAGGAGAACAGTACAGCCACCCGATTCGGGGGCAGCGAGAGGTCCATGGCATTACCAGCCCCAATGCCCATAACTACTGGAAAGTGATGGAAGGTGTGTTCATCAAGCCCAGTTTGCAGCCAGGTTCAGGAAAGCATGACGAGCTGTAAGGAAAGGTGGAAGTCCCCACATCCCTAATAAATCTTCCTCCTTTGTTGAACTGCATATTTGGTCTGTATGACAGGTACTCTGCTTTCTGGAGTGTCCCTTTTGTGCTTTTCTAATGCTCATCTTCCAGTAACCCTAGAATTACCTAGGAGAGAGAGAGGACTATGTAAACTGGATTTCAGGATATCTTATGTAAATGGTTATGATCTCTGGAGAGAGGGATAAAACAATATAACTTGGGCTTCTGCGTCATCTCCACTGAAAACTCAATTCTGCGCTGTTACCGTATGGACTATATATTTAAGATATGTTAAACATTCCTATCAATAAAAATAAACTGCTGTATGGTGGTTTTTGTGGTTGCAGTTACAAGAATATCTATTATGTAGAAGAAGTTAAAATCAGATCTGGTTTATTGTCAATGATTGTTTTCCCAATAAATTTGCACTTGTTCACCCATCCTACATGGCTTATTTTATGATTTATGTGACTAAAGGGATATGAAAACCAAACATTTCCTTTTGTGATTCAGACAGAGCGTGCCGTTTTAAAGGGGTTTCCAATTTACTTATATCAAATTTGCTTTGTTCCCATCGTCTTCTTTGTTGAAGAGATACCTAGGTAGGTGTCTAGAACTGCATTGCAGCAAGTAATGCTGCCATATAGTGCTCTTGCAAATGATTAAGTCTTCCAATACTGATGCCATATAGTGCTCTTTAGTGTACATCTTTGCTTTTTAACAAAAGATACCATAAGAATGAAAATGTGATAATAGAAGTAAATTAGAAAGTAGTTTAATATTAGATGTTCTAAGGCCGATTTTATCAAGGGCTGAATGGCCCCTGATGCCCCTGTTTCTGCGCGGAAACAGCGGTCTTAAGACTGCTGCTCCTTAACTGGTCCGCCTGCTCTGAGGCTGCGGACATCAATCCGCCCAATCTCATACGATCGGGCTGATTGACACCCCCTGCTAGCGGCCGATTGGCTGTAAATCTGCGGGGGCGGCATTGCACAAGCTGTTCACAAGAACTGCTTGTGCAATGATGAATACCGACAGCGTATGCTGTCGGCATTCATCGATGTGTGTCGGACATGATCCGCTAAGCAGATCATGTTGGACAGACCGATGATAAATCGGCCCCTCTATCTGAAGATAAATTTGGGGTTTCTTGTCCCTTGAAGGTAATATCTTGAGTTTGTTTATGGAGAGCTGTAATTTAGGTTTTGTTTTTTAAATAAAATTATTTCTTTCTTTTGGGGATTGCCACAAATATTTCTGTGTATATAATTTTATGCATCTAGCTTACATTTGAGAAGGATTTGACTGTCAAGCTGTCATTTTTAAGATGTAAAGAGAATAATCTCCAAGGAAGTGGAAGATGGGTGTGAATATTATTTTGGTCTAAAGTAGAATTTTTGGCTCAGGGCTTTTGATGAATGCAGTTTTTGTATTAGACATTAAATAATTGTGTTTATAAAATGTTTCACACAGTGTTTTGATTTCACTGATATTATTTTAATATTTATCATTTTCATGGAAGAGCAAGAAAAGAACATTATTCAAAGGTTACTATGGTGAACTGAGGAGTGGTAGAGCACTTATTGTAAATCCTAAAAATGCCCTTAGGAAAATACAGTACAATAGCACAATATGTTCACAGTGAAAGGTGTGGTAAGCAGCACAATACCGGAAGTTCACCAAGTTGAGTCTCAAAGCTCTATACATTACAGAACATTCTCTGAGAGGTTCAGTATCTAACAGTCATTATAAACCTGTTTTGTTTGCTGACATACTTTTGAAATGTATGGGCTCCCTCAAGATCTTCATTAGCTCAAATTTAAGGAACCATTAAATACAATAGAATCGCATCAAGTTCGTTCTATAAAGACATTTCTATAACACTTAGGGCAAGATATATACATTTGAGAATGTACAGGATTCACATGTTGCGAACCTGTCCGCATTTGATCACAAATTGTTGGGCACATGCAATGCTTCCCCCCCCACGCACACACCCTCGCTCAACCAATTGTGTGAGTTGGGCTTGTCAAATTGGGGGTGATTTTCATCAACCAACTCAAAGTTGGTAAAACAGGTTTATGAAGCAGTAGTTTAAATCACTGCTTCATGAATATCAGTTGCAGGCGATTTACAAAGGAGTAGCGTGTGTGTGTGTGTGTATGTGTGTGTGTATATATATATATGTATATGTGTATGTGTATGTATATGTATGTATATATGTGTATATATATATATGTATATGTATGTATGTGTATATATATATATATATATATATATATATATATATATATATATATATATATATATATATATATATATATATATATATTCTGAAACTTCAAAGTAACTCTCTACCTCCTGTATCATGCGACAGCCTTCAGCCAATCACAAAATGCATATACATATATACTGTAAACTTGCATGTGCTCATTAGGAACTGGTGCCTTAGAAAGTGTTCATATAAAAAGATTGTGCACATTTTGATGATTGGTAAATTGCAAAGATTTTTTTTATTGCAAGTTCTATCTAAATTATGAAAGTTAAAATTTTGTCTTTAGTGTCCCTTTAATGAGATAAAAAGTAAAATATGACAAATAGGGCTGGGCGATATGGGGGGGGGGGGGGGGAATCGTGATTTTATAAAAAAAAAATTAAAAAAATTTCTTGGGGGAAAAAAAAAAGCGATTGCGATTTAAAGGGCCATAATACCCAAATGTTGAAAGTGATGCAGCATAGCTGTAAAAAGCTGACTAGAAAATATCTCCTGAACATCTCTATGTAAAAAAGAGAGATATTTTACCTCAAAAGTTTCTCAGTAGCCACCTCCCATTGTAAAGGATTTCTAAGCAGCATTTTAGTATGTCTGTCCTGGGACAGCTTAGGGGATGAGCCTCGTGAACTCTCATATTTCACCAATCAGGTAAAGGAAGCTTACTATGAAATCTCATGAGAGTTGAGTCAAATCTCATGAGATCACAGTAAGAGTTCATGACCTCAGCACTGCTGATGCTGATTGGCTGCAGTTCATTTCTTCATTTTTTTTTTTTTTTTTTTACCTTTAGCTGGGAGCAGCTGAGTATAACTTTTTACACAGAACTTACTCTGCTGAGCTGAGGAGATTGTGAGGTAAAATATCTTCCTTTTTTACATAGAGATGCTCAGGTGATATTTTCCCGTCAGCTTTTTACAGTTATACTGCATCAGTTTCAAGTGATTTAGCATATGAGTATTATGTCCCTTTAATCGCGATTTTCTTATAAATGACTAACACCTTCATTTTGCATTCTAAACTTTATGTAACACTACAGAATATTAATGTACATGTTTTTCAATGTCCAATACACTCTTGGAGCATAAAAATACAAAACAAAATATAGTTAAAATAAAATTTGCTGCCTGTGATGTTATTAAATAGTAGCCACTAGCCAGTTATTAGTACTTTTGACACACAACATTGTCATGTTTTCTTGGACAGTCATTCGTCATTCTAACTTTGGACAGTGGTATGATTACAATCACATACACAGTTACACACACACACACACACACATATATATATATATATATATATATATGTGTGTGTAACTGTGTATGGTGTATGTGGTTGTAATATATATTTATATTATTACAATTTTTTTTATTTATTTTTTTCTCAAACATTTTAATTTGACTGAAAATGAGCAATGCTCCTGTCCAGGAATCCAATACATGCAGTTTTAGCCTTTATGGCAGCCGTGGAGATGACTGCATCTGCTATGTATTTGAGTCGTTTCTCAGAGAGCAGGAGATTGTGTGGGAGGTTCCATAATGTTTACATACCCTAAGTTTCAGACTGCAGACGTCCCTAGGGGAAAATATAAGTGGCTTTCCCTCCTCTTCATTCCTGCATGGGCTCTGCTTTTAGACTTCTAGATTGGCCGGCTGCTACTCTGAGATGTGAAAGTATAACAGCCATTTTATAAATGTGTGCTAAAAGCAACCACTAGATGGAGCTGGTTTGCAAGAAGTCACATACAAATCAATGCATTACAGCCACTTCTGTGGATTTATTTTTTTTAGCAAAAAATCGTGACTCGCGGTTTTTAAATCGCATATGCAATCGTGCAACCCTAATGACAAATTTGTAATACATTGTTAAATGCATAGGTAATATTTAACAATGTATTACAAAAATGGTTTCTAAGTAATTAGTTTATGATTATTTTTTTTTATTTTATATGGATAATTATAGCTTTTATTACACATAATTACAAATCACCCATTCTATTTGTGTGCTTGTATAGCGGCTCATGACTATGGCAATCTTTTCCATATTTCCCACCTGTACTGAAATGCCTGCTCAGAGAGCTAACGGTGTGAATTTGTGTCATACAAGCAGAGGTGTGGGTTTTGAATGTTGTTGCATGAATAACCTATAAACGGAAGTATGTCGCAAATATACTTCTATTTAAAAAGTGTCAGAGTATGAGGAATAGGACACAAAAAGTCAATACTCATACTTTTTTTTTTTTTTTTGTCCTATTCCTCATACTATGACAGTGCTATTTGTTTCCTAATTGTTTTTACTCTGGTATCTGTATGATACTTTTATGTTAGTAGATTACAAGTTAAGTTTTATTTTAGTGACTCCACTATGTCAACATTACAATGTGTGTGCCAAGTGGTGATATCTTTCTCTACCCTTTATGCTAATTGTTTTTTTATATATACCCTGGCACACCCCCACTCATCAATCAATTTGATGAGTGTATGGGCCACTCATTTGTAAATTTATATGGGATAGTATTTGCTCTATTTTTTTTTTCAAGAGACAGATACAGTATATGGCAGGGTTATCTGTCTTTATGATGCTGCTTGGTACCCAACCCTACCTTAAAGGCATATGAAACCCTAAAAAAAAGTTTTTGTGATTCAGACATGGCATACAAATTTTTAAAAAGTTTCCCATTTACTTCTATTATCAAATTTACTTTGTTCCCATAGTATTCTTTGTAGAAGAGATACGTAGGTTAGTGTCTGAAGCACTACATGGCAGAAAATAACGCTGCCATCTAGCACTCTTGCAAATGGATAACATTTTTGCAAAACTGCTGCCATATAGTGCTACAGACACGTGTACACTACTGAGTTTACGTTACTGAGGAACCACACAATGGTGAAGACAGAACTGGGATCTGAATTTTATTGACCAGTTTCCCAATCAATAAGGGGATTATGCTTCTGTAACCAGGGGAGACAGAGAACCAGAACAAATAAAGGTGAGGACACCAAATCAAAGGTAATAGTCTGTTGATGTCTAGACCCCACAATGACCAGTTAAGAAACAGTCTCCTTTGTTCTGGGCCCAGTCTTTAGAAACATAGGATTTTACGGTAGATAAGAACTAAAAAGGCCCATCAAGTCTACCCATATTACTTTTTTTCTTAGAATAGCCTTATGCATGTCCCAGGCATTTTTTAATTCCTTTACAGTCTTTGTGTTCACCACCTCAAATGTAAGTTTATGCCATAAATCCACCACCCTTTCTGTAAAAAAAATAAATATGCTTCCTTGTATATCTCCTGAATCTGCTACCCTCTAACTTTAGATTTGTGGAAAATGCTTTCAGCTTCTAATAATGCCTTCACTTTAGTGGTGATCCGTCTATAAGATGAACATGAACTGGGTTTTTATTAGAGAGAGGGGGTATCTGCAATCTTTGGTCTAGTTGGATATCTAAGAAGCACCTGCTGGTTCCAGAGTCAATTGTGGCAGGCAAACTGACTGGATTTTTATCCCAATGCAACAAGATAGGTATGGTTTGACTATCTAGGCATTTATTTACAAGATCTAAAAGGAAGAGATGAGTTATCTCTGGTAGGCTTGGCTATGCATACTCAGGTTATATGTCCAGGATCCCCACAGTAGAGACACAACTTCAAAAACCTCCTTAGTTTTTTTGTGTGTGTCAGAGAAAGAACCTTAGATACTTCCTATTTGCATAGGTTCTTCTGGGGTTTGAGGTGAATGATAGGTCGTCTGAGGGGAGCATTATGAGTGGTTGCCTTTTCCATTTGTCTTTCTCTGAGATGGCGATCGATTTGAATTGAAAGAGAAATTAGTCCTTCTAAGGTGCCAGGAACCCCCCCTAGTGCCAGCTCATCTTTAAAGGTTTTGGATAGGCCCACCCTAAACTGATCAAAGAGAGCAGCTTAATTCCAGGTAGATAATGTGGCAAGGTGACAGAATTATGCCACATACTCCTCTACGTCCCTTCTACCCTGCTTCAGAGACTGTATCTTGGTTTGAGCTGTGGAGGCCTTAAAGGGACATAAAACAAGTTGGGATAGAGACAAAATATAATATGTACTTTAATTACTTTACCTGCAAATTTATACTGCAGTGCCTCGCCATTAACCCTTTCTTTTTAGTTTCTGAATTGTAAAACTCTAACTCCCCCCACACATTTCCTTTTATGACTGTAGCTATAGCCACCTTTGTTTTGGTAAAATGCAGAAGTGAATAGGGATTATCTTTTGGAGCATGCCTAGAAGCTGTGAACTCAGTTGAAATACAATGTGTCTAAACACTGATAAGGGGGGGGTGGAGTTAGCTGCTCCCGACAGCACAACTTTGTAACTAATTTTCCTTTTTTTTTTTTTATTATTATTATTTTAAAATACTTGCCAGCAATGTAAAAAAAAATTTTTATACAAACTATTTTTACTTAATTAGCCCTTTTAGGATATGCACATATCTCAACCTGTTTTATGGCACTTTAAAGGGTTCTTGTGTCTCTAGACTTTGCAAACACTGATACCAAGACTCAAAAATAGGGCTATGAGTGACTAAGAGATGGTAAGTCCACAATTGAGGTTCTCAAGTAAGGAAATTGTAAAAGGGGCATAGCTGAACTATGCTTTTTTTACTCTAATTTACTTGCCAAAGTCTTTTGAATTATTTAGCTTAAAGTGACCTTGCATTTGTGTAAAAACTCTGCTTGTCCCACACTCTCTAGAGAGCCCAAAATGCAAATTTTATTAACTATTTTTACTACAAAAAATGCTGCAAATTGCCTAAAGCAGCTGCTATACTACACAGTGATGCTGGAAATTGCCTAAAACAGCTGTCAAGAGTCGTGCTGTTGTAAATCACCTCTCATGAATGTGAGCTACGGAACAGCTGTGCTCATAGGCTTACATGCTAAGGGGGTTCAAGGGTATGGCAAAGGAGGAGGAGAGGAACTGAGGAAAGAAAGGTTAGTGTGTATTGTTATGCATCCACGAACAGTAGAGTCTTTAAGGAGTGCATGAGGAGAGTCTTGTGGAGCGAGGCAGAGAGTTTCACAAAATAGGTGCCATTCTAGAGAAGTCCTGTAGATGGTAATGTGAGGAGGTAACAAGAGAGGAGGTTGTGAAAGTGAAGGAGATGGGAGACAACAAGAACAGAATCTGTAAGGAAGTGATACAAGTTTGAAACTGAGATCTATACCCATCAATTTTTCCAGGCAAATCAACTTGTGGTTCAAATGTGGTATTCATAGCTGCTTCTGGCGTAGATGTGCTGGTAGATTGAGCAGGGGGAACAGAACCCTGTGAAGGATCTTGAAATTGTTAATCTATTCTGATTGATTTTCTTGCAGGGCATGCGCTGATTACACAAAAGTAATTCAAAAGGCTTTAATAAAGCAAAAGAAACAAAGACAAGATTTGATCAACATCAAGAGCGGGATAAAGGTCAGGTACTGTGAGATCAGTCCATCAACTAGGTACCAAGTGAGGGCAAAAAAACAAAAAACAAAGTCCAGGAACCGGCCAAAGGTCAGGTTCTGTGAGATAACTCCAGCAACTAGGTACCAAGGGGGAAGGAAGGAGTATTGTCTAGCAGGTATGGGTGAGCAGGCTGGCACAGTACACCAGATAGATGCAATAGGAATAACTGGATTCAGGAAAGCTGCGACTGTTACAGGACTTACAGGAGACTCAACAGGCACTGGATACCCAACAGGTACTTTTGGGGAGGTTGCCACTGGATACCAGGTAGGTGCAGTGAATACAGCAAGATTCAGGTAAGCTGTTACAGGTAAAGCAAGCACAGGAGACTCAACAGGCACTGGACACCCTGCAGGTACGGTTGGTGAGGCTGACACTGAATACCAGGTAGGTGCAGCGGGTACAGCAGGGTTCAAGTAAGCTGCTAATGGTCAAAATAATGGTCCAACTAATCGTCACAAAACAGACTGTCCTGACGAAGTCACGCTCAAGTGAAGAAACGCGTCAGTGGGCGGGGCTATGAGGGACATAACTGTGGTGTGAAACCACAGTAGTTGAATTTTTAAACAAGCGGTAGAAAAACGATACTTTGTAACAATACGATATAATTATATTCGGCAGACTGTCTGTTTTGTGACGATTAGTTGGAGACTGAATAGCCAGCTAATTAAGATATATGATAAAAACGGCAGGGGGAAAACGCTGAATTGATTGAAAGTAGGATATGATACACTTAGGATTGATTGAAATACCAGCTTGAATGAACGTTAATGTGTGTTGATTAATAATAGGGACACAGTCAGAAATTGGCCGACTGGGTTCAATCTCAGCTCTACGCAGCAAGGAGGTCGCCTTTGAGCGCATAGGGTGATTGTATGCGCCACATACTCAGATATGCCTGTTTGCTCCTATTTACTGACAACACCCCACAGCCTCTCATAGCTCTCGCAGTCTTTTTAATCCAGCAGCAGACTTCTAGGGTATTATAAGATAGTGGATGTGATATACCCCCTATTGCCTAGTAGTTATAGCTGTATTTTTAAACTCTTTTTTGTGTGTATATGTTGCATATTTGTTAATAAAATGTTAACATTTTAAACCTAGTATTTTGATACATTAGTGTGCAATCCAGCACTGGGCTTAAAGCCCCAAATTCTTTTTGGATTCATAACTTGATATAAAGCTGCGAATGGTACAGCAAACACAATAGACCCAGCAGGTACTGTTGGTGAGGCTGCCACGGGATACCAGGTAGGTGCAGTGAATACAGCAAGATTCAGATAAGCTGTTACTGGTATAGTAAGCACAGGAAACTCAGCAGGCACACAAGGTAATAATCAGCACTGGACACAGAAACAAGGTACAGCTAACAATAACTCAGCCCGGAGTTATGGGCTGAGTGGCTTTATATAGATACTCCCACACCTGTAGCCACTATTTGGGAGTTTCTCTAATTAGGTTGCGGCGCCTTTAAATTTGAGCAGAGCACGGGCGTTAGCGCACCTAGGGGAGAGCAGAAGCTGACCTTATGGAGGAACGCTGAGGCAGGAGCCCATTATGGGATCGATTAGGAGGTAAGTCCTGACATAATCTATACGCCCATCTAATAATGTTGGGTTTTTTATCTCCCTTAATATATCTTGTCATTGCCAAAATGTGAAAATGGTCACTGTATAATTACATGTGTTAAATTACCATTTGTAGTACTGTGTACAATGCAGGTGGTCTGTGCATTATTCTCACCTATGCAATGGTCTCTTTTAAAGGGACATAAAACCTAATTCTTGTCTTTCATGATTCAGATTATTTTAAACAACTTTCCAATTTACTTCTATAATCTAATTTGTTTTGTTCTCTTGGTATCCTATGTTGAAAAGGATACTTAGGTAGGCTCAGATGTTGCTGATTGGTTGCTGCACATATATGCTTCATGTTATTGGCTCACCCGTTCATAAACTAGCTCCCAGTAGTGCATTGCTGCTTCTTCAACAAAGTATACTAAGAGAATGAAGCAAATTAGATAATAGAAGTAGATTGGAAAGTCGTTTAAAATTGTATTCTATATCTGAATCATGAAATAAAATTTGTGGGTTGCATGTCCCTTTTAAGTGATTTGCTTATCACATGTGTTATTTGGTGGAATATGACTGACTGAAATTGTATAACTGTTTTTATTGTCTCTTATTAAAGAATTTAAAAAATAAAGAGTCCATCTTGTATCACCTACATCATCAGACATTACATGGTATTTATCATCTTTAATAGTGTTAGCACTGACATCACCCATACATTTACTTAAAGGGACACTAAACCCAAAAATAATTCTTTAATGATTCAGATACATCATGCAATTTTAAGCAACTTTCTAATTTACTCCTATTATCAATTTTTCTTCATTCTCTTGCTATCTTTATTTAAAAAGCAGGAATGTAAAGCTTAAATGACCAGGAATGTAGATTTGCATAATCAACAAATGCATGATAAGAAGACAATGCAATAGCACTTAGTCTGAACTTCAAATGAGTAGTAGATTTGTGTTAAATAAATTTCCACTCCCCCTGTATCATGTGACAGCCATCAGCCAATCATAAATGCATATACATATATGCTTTGAATTCTTGCACATTCTCAGTAAGAGTTGGTGACTCAAAAAGTATAAATATAAAAAGACTGTGCACATTTTGTTAATGGAAGTAAATTGGAAAGTTGTTTAAAATTGCATGCTCTATCTGAATCATGAAGTTTAATTTTGACTTGAGTGTCCCTTTAAGTGCCGGCCCATTTTTGTGTTGAGAACCTGGGTTATGCTTGCTTATTGGTTTGCTAAATGTAGCAACCAATAAGCAAGCACTATCCAGGGTTCTGAATCTAAAATGGGCCGGCTCCTAAGATTTAAATTCCTGCTTTTAAAATAAAGAGAGCAAGAGAACAAAGAAAAATTGATAATAGGAGTAAATTAGAAAGTTGCCTAAAATTGCACACTCTATCTATATCATGAAAGAAAAAATAGGGTTTAGTATCCCTTTAAACGGCCCCTAAATACAGTACCAATGAATAACTGATCAATACACAAAAAAAGACAATGCAATAGCACTTACCTTGAATTTTAAATGAGCAGTAGAATATTTATTTCTTAAGGGGATGAGAGTCCATGAGTCCTTACTATTGGGAATTCAGTACCTGTACCTCCTAGTATTTTCTTTGTCTCTCCAAGGGGAAAGTGAGAACTTGAGTTGCTTTGACCCCATCTGAATCACAAGCTTGCCACAGGTATCACTTGGACTGATACTTCAGCTCCCTCCTGTTTGGCCATGCTGCTGTACTCATTACAGTACTGGAGGGGCTCTCTACTTTATGCAGAGTTTGTGGCCAGGTAAGCACATTAGGTGGGTGTAAGCTCAGGTAAGTACTTTCTTCCATCCATATATCCATCAACACAGTTTCAGATACAAATGGGGCACCACTATACTGTGTAAGGGTGTAATGTATGTACTGATATATTAATGTGGAACAAGTTAGATGGCTGTTTTTTAGGGGGTTCATCTTTATTCACTGGGAAAGCTAACTTGCTGGTGTGGCTAGGCCAACAGCTATGTAAGCTTTTACTTTGCACAGTCAGTCTTCCCTTTCATGGTGGTGTTTAGCTCAGTGTAACCGCACTTTATGCTGTACCTTTCTTCATTTAGCTTCAGTTACAGTTCAGTGCAGGGGTAAAATATACTTTGTAGAAAAACAAATTGTAGAAAAACAAAAGGGTTAAGAGTTAGCGCTATATAGACCCCTACATGTTGAAAGTACCAACTGTATGCTTAAGTCGTTATTGTGTGCACCAAATATGGGTATGCCAGTTGTAACACGACCAAAGTCTCACAGGCGAGCGCGATGTATTCCCTTTGTCGAGTTCCGACACGTGTCACATGTTTCCCCGGCTTTCTCAAGGACTTCATTGTGGATGATATATCCTTAATTGTATCACTTTGTTTTTTTGTGATTTATTTAGTTCACTATTTTTTGTTGTTTGTCTTCCTGCTCAGCTTTGCAATTCTTGTTTAAACTGTTTTAAACTCTCATATGAGTTCTCCATCTGTTCCTCCTAATGTGACATTGTCCTCCTTCTGAGGGATCCTCTCAGGGGAGTCCCGTGGACTTTAATCCAGGTTTTAAGGACTTTATAAGGTCCACTATTACTGAGGTGTTGGCAGCTACAATTCTACAGTCTCCTATGTTCTAACCTATGCATGAGTTGTATATTAAATTATTGTCTAGGAAGGTTTTATTTCTTCTGGCTATTTCCTTAGCCAGAGGAGTATCTGAATTATCGGCGCTTTCTTGCGAAGTGCCATATTTGTTAAACATTAACCAGGTGATTGTAGTTCCTTTGCTATGTCCAAATCCAAAGAATTCAAAGGAGCGGTTATTGCATAATTATTTTATTATTATTATTGGTTATTTGTAGAGCGCCAACAGATTCCGCAGCGCTATTAACAAAGGCGGAGTACAAAAAAAAATCAGTTATAGGGATCAAATAGGTAGAGGGCCCTGCCAAGAGTTGCACTGTTGTAGTCAGTTCTTGAGAAGGTGATCAACAAACAGCTGGACTCTTAAGCTTACATGCTAGGGGGGTTCAGGGGATAGCAATGGAGGAGAGGAACTAGTATAAAGAAAGGTTAGCGTAGGTTGTATGCATCCCTGAACAATAGAGTCTTTAGGGAGCACTTAAAGCTTTTAAAACTAGAAGAGAGTCTTGTGGAGCGAGGCAGAGAATTCCACAAGATGGGAGCCAGTCTGGAGAAGTCCTGTAAACGGGAGTGTGATGAGGTGACAAGAGAGGAGGAGAGTAGGAGGTTGTGAGCAGAGCGAAGGGGACGGGAGGGAGAGTATCTGGAGACAAGGTCTGAGATATAGGGGGGGGGCAGTGCAGTTGAGGGCTTTGTATGTCAGAGTGAGAATTTTGTGTTTGATCCTTGAGGCAAGAGGAAGCCAGTGAAGAGATTGGCAGAGAGGTGCAGCAGATGAAGAGCGACTTGTAAGGAAGATGAGTCTGGCAGAGGCATTCATTAAGGATTGTAAATGAGCTAGGCGGTAGGTAGGGAGACCAGAGAGGACAGAGTTGCAGTAATCGAGGCGGGAGAGGATGAGAGAGTGGATTAAAATCTTAGTTGTGTCTTGTGTAAGGAAGTGTCTAATTTTAGAGATGTTTTTAAGGTGGAAGCGGCAGGCTGTAGCCAAGGACTGAATGTGAGGAGTGAAGGAAAGATCTGAGTCAAATGTGACCCTGAGACATCGGGCATGCGGGGTAGGGGTAATGATGGAGTTGTCGACAGTTATAGAGATATTGGGGGTGGAGAGTTTTGAAGAAGGGGGGAAAATAAGGAGCTCAGTTTTGGAGAGATTTAGCTTGAAGTAGTGAGAGGACATCCAGTTGGAGATGTGAGAAAGACAGTTAGTGACACGGGTTAGCAAGGAAGGAGAAAGGTCTGGTGCAGAGAAGTAGATTTGGGTGTCGTCGGCAGACAAATGATATTGTAAACCATGGGACTTTATTAGGGATTCGGTAAGAAAGGGCTGAGGGCAAATGGGAATTAAAAGAATAAGAATTATAGGGCAAATTACTTCTTGCACCAATGTGCTGGCCCTTTAATTCTAGAGAAAAGCTAGAACAATACACATATATGTACCATTAAATCCCAAAAAAAAAGTTTTGCAAAAAAAGGAAAAGGCTGCTTTTCTCTAAATGCGTATATCAACAAAATCCCACAAATATGGTAAATCAATTTATATAGATAAGGTTATATCAAAGATCAACACTATGTGTCTGAAGATGAATATGTCAGCAAAATCCAATAAATTTGTTTTTTAAAATAAAATTTGTCTCAAAAGGTATCACTCACACTAGAAAAACTTTATTGGAGAGAAAGGGTTAATTCCAGCAGGACTCATACAAACACTCACACATACACTGGTTAAAATTAGCTCAAGCTCATAAGTGTCATCATAGAAATAAAATATATGATGGAGAAGATATATATATATATATATATATATATATATATATATATATATATATATATATATATATATATATATATACACACAGGTGGCCCTCAGTTTACAACGGTTCAATTTACACCGTTTCAGAATAACAATCTTTTTTCCCAGTCATGTGACTGCTATTGAAAAGCATTGAGAAGCAGTGCATTGATTAAAATAGCTAGTAGGTGGAGCTGTCCGCTTGTGTTGCAGCAAAGCCAAGTAAGCTGAAATTAATCAGTTTAACCAGACCTGAGCTATCAAGCAGATTTCAAAGGAACAAGATCTTCCTGTCTATAAATCAGTCCAGATTGGAATGCATAGAAAGAACTGTTTGCAGAAAAAATGCAAGTGAAGTCTGTGTTGTGTGATTATTTTATTAGGTGTATAATGCTGTTTAGCAAATGTTTTTGTTCATTTAACTTAGTTTAATTATATATTCTGTGTTGTGTGATTATTTTATTAGGTTTATAATGCTGTTTAGCAATTAAAGTCTTCATTTCAAATCTTTAAAAATAATGTATTAGGTGTTACTTATGACAATTTTGAGAGGGGCCCGGGACCTAACTCCCTCACTTTCCATTCACTTACATTATAAACTGGGTTTCAATTTACAATGGTTTCGATTTACAACCATTCCTTCTGGAACCTAACCCCGGCGTAAACTGAGGACTACCTGTAATAGATTTGTAGCAATCTACCAGGTGATCTTAAAGGATATCCCTCATTAGTAATTATATTGAGATTGCAAAATCTGAATTTTTGTGCAAACAAATTAACATAGTGAGTGATAGACTCTTAGATGGTATGTCACAATTGAAATAGCCAGAATTTTTGGTATATATACCAGTATTTAAGTAGCTTCAGATCTGATTAATTATTTAATATCATATGCAAGCCAGTACTATATATTATTGTGGAAAAGGGGGGTTATTTTGAAGATTTAATTGTGGCACAATGTGACAAGGGGTAAACATGGCGGATTATAACGAGCGAGCGACTAAAAGCAGTGAGGTACAATGACCTTGTGAACAGTGCCCCTGACACACGTTTCACATAATGCTTCTTCAGAGGGGTACGCACCGGCCGGACTCAGCAGATGATATTCACATGTGAGACCCAGACTGGACCATTGATTGGCTCGCTGCAATATGGATTACCGGTTGCAATTTGTCTTCATGGTTAGACCGCATTTTTGAACGGACCAGTCATGGAATTCAATTTGCAAGCATCACTTGCTGTTAGGTTGAAATTTCCAAAGATGTTATAGTTGGTCAGATTTTCCGCATATATATGCTACCTCAAAAGACCAAAATCTACAATTGTAAAAGGTAGGGGTATTCTGATGTGCCCTATGGAGAGCCGCTTACATATACCGATGTGAATTGATTTGGTTACATAACTTTCAATATAGTGATAATGTGAGTATAAAATTGATAATAGTGCCGTGTTATAATGGAAATGGTGGAGAAAAATAAATAAAAGTGATAAAGTGGTTGACAAAGTGTATATGAAAAACTTATGTGGATATCCTTTGTTGAAGGAAAAGATACAAAATTTATGGAAATTGAAAAGGAGAAAATATGATATAAAGAAGAGTCAAATAAATAAAAAATAAATAAAAAATTAAAACAATAAAAAATAGATAATGTTCAGAGAGTTCCTGGAGGTAAAAAAAATTGCTGTTGCTTAAACCCAATACTATCTATAACGGAATTCACAAATAAATAATTTTGACACTATGAAGAGTCATACTATCTGTCTAGTATGCTTGTTAATATGTGTAAGGATGTCTCAATTGCATAATTCATGTTAACGATATATGCCCGTTATTGTGATAGGATAGTGATAGAAATAATACTAAAGTGAGATAAATGCAGTGATAACTAAAGTAAAAAGTCAAGTATTGATAATGTGGTAATAAATGGGATGATGCAATAGTGAGTAGTGAATGGGATGTTGGAAATTGTGAGAATAATAGGGATTGCTGGACAGTGTACTTGTGTTAATAACGTGAGATTACTTAAGGATAATAAGTACTCAGAGGTTTGTAGAATGTGTCTTTAAATGAAAATAATTTCACTGGTATTATATTTAACCGTATAAGTATTGGTTAAATTATACCTACAAATATACATTATAGAGAAGAAAGTAAAATGTGTTCACTCAGTATACTGGGTAGACACAAGTGATACTCTATAGTTGGCGCTAGTCAGTATTGTGTATGGTATAGTGGCAGCTATATAAGACAAGTACTGGTTGAGATGTGAGGTCCCAGTCAGTAAGTGAGAAATGTGTATACAAGAATAGATACAGCGCCTATATATCCATTTAAAATATGGGTGGTGTATGGGAATATGAGTGAAAACTAGAGCTGATTATTAGAAAAATAATAGCAATTAAAAGAATATTTAAAAAATATAAATTATTAGAATCAATTATGCTTGAAGAATGATGAATAGATTATGAAACAGTGTTCATGTGAGTCTTTAGACAATATATAGTCCGTAGTAAATCTTCATAAGCAGTTGGTATCAGTAAATAGATGGTATGTAATACCCTTACCAGATAATACCTCAATCTGATGAGGTAAGTATGCCGCACTGGGGGTATATACAGATGGTAGAATCTTCTCCTTGTATTCAGATGTGGTGCCTCTTGTGTTTTCGTGAGCCTCCTGGAGTATGCAGGGATATGTTTCTTGTTGTAGATAAATCCCTTGTACTTCCTTTATGTTGGTAGTTAGCCTCTTGGAGTACCTTTTCTGTCTTGGTATACACCTGAAGATCTGAGGATAGCGGAGAGTTAATTAGCAATTGATACTGTGTTCCCACAGTCACTCAAAATGTGACTTGTTAGATCTAAAGTTGTTATGCTGATTGTTTTTGGTTTTAAAGAAATGTGCTTCAAATGATGTGAACAAACTCGGAACCAGTATACTTCACCACTATGGAGCTTTCATCCGTGTGTGGCTGCACAAATCGTGCTGGTGATACTCGGTCCGTCTGTTTGTCCGCCGTGGTAGCTCTACGATATGGATCACTTCCGCATTTGCGGTCACATGTGATGTAGGAGCCAATCGGAGTAGAGGTTTTTCTGCGTGAATTTAAAAAACATGTTCGTTGTTATCTTCTTCTTATAATTTGGATTCCCAGTTCAATGTTCACAGAGCGCTCTGTTAATAGTTAAGCTGGTGGGAATAGATTGTGCATCTACGCATTTCAGCCTGTTATATGGCCTTCATCAAGCCACCCATATTTTAAATGGATATATAGGCGCTGTATCTATTCTTGTATACACAAATATACATTATAGTTGTTATATTCATTTAATCCAAGCGGATATACAGTGTTTAACAAATGTATCCATCTGCATTCTGCCTTTAACAGTGCATTTTCTAGGCTGCCTCCTCTTATGCCCAATGATATTTTCTGTAGTACTGAAAATGTTAATTGATTGTATTGGCTTTTATGTTTCAGTAAGAAGTGTTTTGCGACACTGGTGATCTTTTTACCATTCTGAAGATCGTTTTCAGCATTTTTTATGTTATTTTTATGTTCCAGTATTCTTACTCGTGCCTCTCTAGTAGTCATACCTACATAGGCTTTCTCACATTCGCAGAAAATGACGTAAATTACTCCTGTGGACCTGCATGTGAAATGTTGTTGTAGTTTATGGACCATGCCATATTTATCTCTAATGTCTTTGATGTTTTTGACAAAAAGACAAGCTGTGCAGGTACAACAGGGGTACATTCCTGGATCAGTGTCACTTTTTCTTGGATTGTGTATGTAATGGCTTTTGACCAATTGGTCCTTTAAGTTTCTGGGTCTCTTATATCCAATTTTTATTCTGTCACCTATGATATCTTTAAGGTCAGAGTCATTCTCAAGAATGAGCCAGTTTTCATTTAATATTTTAATTACATGTTGCATTTGGGGATTATAGGTGGTTATTAACCTTGGAGTAGTGTTGGAGGTATCTTTCTTCTTAGGATGAAGGAGTGTTGATCTTTCAGTTTTTAAGGCTTTGAATTTAGCCTTTTTAACAGACCTCTTGCTATATCCCCTTTGAAGTAGTCTTGTCATTAATTGTTTACTCTCATTCTCAAAGATTGAAGTATCTGAACAGTTGCGCCTTAGTCGAAGAAACTCCCCATAAGGTATTGCCTTCAGTGTACTGCTTGGGTGAGCACTAGACTCATGTAGTAATGAGTTGGTTGACGTTTCCTTTCTAAAGATTTTAGTTTGAATAGTACCATCTAGGTTCTTGGTTATTGTAAGATCAAGAAAATTGATTTCATGTAGTTCTGCTTGGTATGTTAATTTAATGTTTAGGTTATTGATATTGAGTACAGATAGAAACTCATCTAACATCTCGCGTGTGCCTTCCCAGATGAAGAGCACATCATCAATGTACCTTAGGCAGAGTACTACATGATTGGTACATTTTTCCATGGTATCTGTGAAGACAATTTTTTGTTCCCAAAAACCTAGGAATAGATTGGCATACGTCGGGGCACACGAGGTGCCCATTGCTGTGCCTTGTGTTTGAAGGAAGAAACAGTCTTTGAATGTAAATATATTGTGGGTTAATACAAATTTCAAAAGTGATATAACAAATTCATTGTGTTCCTTGTTGTCAGATGCATTTGTGGATAGAAAATACTTAATTGCTTGTATACCATCCTCATGTCTAATGCTGGTATACAAGGATTCCACGTCTGCAGTGATAAGCCATGTGTCCTGTTCAAGATGTAAACTTTGTAAGATTTGTAATACTTCCACTGTATCATGGACATAAGATGGTAAAGTTTTTAAGTATTCCCTTAATCTCTGATCTACATATTTACTTGCAGCCTCTGTTAGATTGGTATTGCCGGATACTATTGGTCTTCCGGGAGGTTTGGTTAAATTTTTATGTACCTTTGGCAAAAAAATATATAGTTGCAAGAGTAGGAGTTCTTTCATGTAATTAGCAAGAGTCCATGAGCTAGTGACGTATAGGATATACATTCCTACCAGGAGGGGCAAAGTTTCCCAAACCTTAAAATGCCTATAAATACACCCCTCACCACACCCACAATTCAATTCTTACTCAAGTAACATGTTTTTAATTGGAAGTGTTTTGGTTCTATTCGGTCCAAATTTCTTAGATTTTGGGTACAGAATAAAATTTAGAGTAAAACCGTCTATGAGAAGTCTTTTTCTCTCTATTATATTCCAGCTATTCCAGTAAGGCTAACACTTTCCTTAATGTGTTTCAGTCTTATATATTTTGGGTAATGTTGAAGTGCGGCTGATCACCTGTTGGGGCTCAAGCGCTGCTCAGATCTGGAATCTTCTGGGGTATTTATTCCAGTTCCTTTTTTAGGAACTGGGTTTTGTAGTTTTATTCAAAACTATTCATTGTTCCAAAGATAGAAAATCTTTTTATTATATAAATGTACCATCTTTTAGATTGGTATTTATATGGTCTATTCTGCCTTTTTTTGGTCAGTGATAGCATTATTTGTTTTCATTAGATACAATAGATGCATATCTTCATTTTCTGTTTTCATTCAGATTATTTTTATTTTCTGAGACTACGGAATCTCATATGATTCAACTTTGTTTTTAGTGGTTAGAGGATCTTTTTATCAAAAGCTCTTGATTCCTCACACAAGGGTCACCTTTTTTAGGTTTCCAGATAGATTGTGTCACTGTCTTTGTCTCTAACAGACAAGTGACTTTTTTATTGGGTTCCGTCTGTCGGTACCTTCAGTCTCTATTATTTCCTTCAGTTGCTATATATGCATGGAAATTTAGGTCTTATGGCTGCAGCATTGTATTCAATTCCCTTTGCTCATTTTCATAGAAAACCTTTCCAGTTTTTTTATACTGAATAATGGTGCAGGGATTCTAGGATTTCACTTTTTAAATCTTCGAATTCTATGTTTATCTATCTTTGATTCGGTGGTTAAGATCACCATCATTTAGTTCTACAGGTCTCTTCGATTCTTTCAACCTGGACCATGATCTCTACAGATGCGAGTCTTTTTAGGTTAAGAGGCTGTCTGAGGTTCTCTGTCAGCACAAGGGGTTTGGGAATCTCAGGAGGCGAGATTAGCATTTGATATTTTGGAACTCCGTGCAATCCCAGAGTTCTTCAGTTGGTTTCTTTTGAAGAAGAGACGTTTATTGTTTTTTTCAGACAATATCACATCTGTGGTGTATGTCAATCATCAGGGTGGGACTATCAGTCCTTAGACTGTGACAAAAGTATCTCGGATATTTGCTTGGGCTAAATCCAGCTCCTATCTAAATTCTGTGGTCCTTTTCCCAGGTATAGACATTTGGGAAGCGGATTATTTCTGTTAATCAAGCTTTACATCCAGGAGAATGGTCTCTTTACCCAGATATGTTTTTCAATTTTTCAGATGTGAGGGCTTCCAGAAATAGATCTGTTGGCATCTCGTCTTAACAAGGAACTTCCCAGGGGCCTATTTCAGGTCCGGGGATCCTCAGGCGGAAGTAGCGTATGCATTGACACTTCCTTGGAATTATCATTCTGCCTATATCTTCCGCCTCTAGTTCTTCCAAAATTCTAATGGAGCGTTTGTTTGTACTGCTGGTGGTTCCAGCATGGCCTCACAGGTTTTGGTATGCGGATCTCATTCGGATGGCCAGTTGCCAACCTTGGACACTTCCGTTAAGACCAGACCTTGTATCTCAAGGCCCATTTTTTCCATTAGGATCTCAAATCATTCAATTTGAAGGTATGGAGATTGAACGTTTGATTCTTAGTCATAGAGGTTTCTCTGACTCAGTGATTAATACTATGTTACAGGTTTGTAAATCTGTCTCTAGAAAGATTTATTATCGAATTTGGAAGACTTACATTTCTTGGTGTTCTCATAAATTCTTTTGGCATTCTTTTAGAATTCCTAGAATTTTACAATTTTTCAGGTTGGTTTAGATAAGGTTTTGTCTGCAAGTTCTTTGAAAGGACAAATCTCTACTCTTTCTGTTCTTTTTTACAGAAAGATTGCTATTCATTCTGATATTCATTGTTTTGTACAGGCTTTGGTTTGTATCAAGCCTGTCATTAAGTCAATCTCTCCTCCTTGGAGTCTCAATTTGGTACTGAGGGCTTTACAGGCTCCTCCGTTTGAACCTTTGTGTTCTCTGGACATTAAAATTACTTTCTTGGAAAGTATTGTTCCTTTTGGCTATCTCTTCTGCTAGAAGAAGTTTCTGAGTTTTCTTTCTTGTGGATCTCCTTTTCTGATTTTTCATCAGGATAAGGCAGTGTTCCTTCCTGTTATTCATTATTTTGTTCAGGCTTTGGTTCTTATCAAACCTGTCATTGAGCCAATTTCTCCTCCTTGGAGTTTTAATTTGGTTCTGAAGGCTTTACAGGCTCTTCTATTTGAGCATATGCTTTCTCTAGGCATTATTTACTTTCATGGAAAGTATTGTTCTTTTTAGACATCTCTTCAGCTAGAACAGTTTTTGAATTATCTGTTCTTTCTTGTGAGTCTCCTTTTTCTGATTTTTTCATCAGGATAAGGTGGTTTTTGCTATCCTCATTTCAATTCTTACCTAAAGTTGTGATTTCTAGCAACATTAGGGAGGAATTATTGTCTTTTCCTAAGACTTCTTTGGTAAGATTCTTACATTCTTTGGATATGGTAAGAGTTTTGAAATCCTATGTTGAAGCTATTCAGATTTCACACAGACTTCTAGTCTATTTGTTATCTTTTCTGGTTTTAGGAAGGTCAAAAGGCTTCTGCCATTTTTTTGGCATCTTGGTTAAACTTTT
This sequence comes from Bombina bombina, assembly GCF_027579735.1. NCBI lineage: Eukaryota > Metazoa > Chordata > Amphibia > Anura > Bombinatoridae > Bombina > Bombina bombina. Next base: position 417,743,460 of record NC_069500.1, on the reverse strand, counting down.
TGATTCATCATGCTTATTCAGAGTCGGGTTGATTCCCGCCTCAGTGGATTACGGCTCATTCTACTAGGTAAGTTTCTACTTCCTGGGCTTTTAAGAATGAAGCTTCTGTTGATCAGATTTGCAAAGCAATGACTTGGTCTTCTTTGCATATTTTTACTAAATTCTACCATTTTGATGTTTTCTCTTCTTTAGAAGCAGTTTTGGTAGAATGGTACTTCAGGCAGCTGTTTCAGTTTGATTCTTCTGCTTATAATTTCATTTTTTTTCATTATAAAAATTGAAACTTTTTTGATTTGGGTAGTGGATTTATTTTTCAGCGGAATTGGCTGTCTTTATTTTTTCCCTCCCTCTCTAGTGACTCTTGCGTGGAAGTTCCACATCTTGGGTATCTACTATCCCATACTTCACTAGCTCATGGACTCTTGCTAATTACATGAAAGAAAACATAATTTATGTAAGAACTTACCTGATAAATTCATTTCTTTCATATTAGCAAGAGTCCATGAGGCCCACCCTTTTTGTGGTGGTTATGATTTTTTGTATAAAGCACAATTATTCCAATTCCTTATTTTTTTATGCTTTCGCTCCTTCTTATCACCCCACTTCTTGGCTATTAGTTAAACTGAATTGTGGGTGTGGTGAGGGGTGTATTTATAGGCATTTTAAGGTTTGGGAAACTTTGCCCCTCCTGGTAGGAATGTATATCCCATACGTCACTAGCTCATGGACTCTTGCTAATTTGAAAGAAATGAATTTATCGGGTACGTTCTTACATAAATTATGTTTTTTCTGTATTAGAAAATCTTTTTCAGTTTTAGAGATTATTCCATCTTTCCATGTTCTTGTAATGAATTTGTTATATAGGTCCATAAATTCTGTTTGAGGATTAGAGAACAATTTTTTATAACAATCTTGGTTTGTTAATTGTCTCATTGCTTCTTCTACATAATCTTTTTTTGGACCATAGGACAATATTACCGCCCTTATCAGAGGGATTGATGATTTCATCCGTCCATGTTTTTATATCCTTCAGAGCGATTGTTTCAGAATGAGTGAGATTATTATTCACATTATAGATAGGTAGTTGTTCAATTTTCTTACATACTATCTGTGAAAATACATTGACTTGTGGTGATATCACTGTGGGGGGCATGAAGGTAGATTTTGGTTTTAAATCCTTTTTCCAAGAGGCTGATTGAGTGTCAGTGTCTGTTTCACTTAAAAGATCCTTCAAATTTCTTAGAGGGTACAAAAGTTTAATTAATATGAATCTCCAACATGATTTAATTGTAAGACAAGAAAAGAGATTAAAAGAATTAAATCAATTATTTGATAAACCAAATATTGAAGATATCCAGATAACAAAAGATGAACTCAACAACACACTATGCCAATTACACCAAACCCTATATAAACATACTAAAAGATGGTGGAACTGGCAGTTTTTTGATAAATATGCAGAACGTGGTATAATACCTAGAGGTCTCAGAATAAAAATGTTTCCAGCTTTCACTTTACATAATGAGGAATTGGTTAAAGAATGGGAGGGCACCCTATCAGAATGCTCACTCAAACTGATTCAAATTCTTAAAAAACATGACACCTTGGAGCTAAATAATCTTGATGCAGAAATAAAAAACAAAATGAAATTTTAAAGAAATTTGAGGAGAAATTTAACTTTGTGGAGACTTATCAAACGTACCAAAAAGAACTTGACAAATTAGAAAGTGAGTTAATACAGATTAAGAAACAAAAACTACAGAGAGATATAGATGATTTTCAACATCAGAGAGTTTATAGGTGGAGAAATCACACCTTCAATAGATCTAGATCTTATAGAAATGGTGTGAGAGAAAATGATAGTGGGACAGATACAGAAACTGACATCTCGGACAACTAAAGCAATAGGGATGATATTGAGCCAATGACAAGAGACTTACCAACAACTGAAGCTCAATCTAGCTCTATATTGATAAAACCACACAGACAACAACAGGCGCAGAATTTGATGCAAACAAACAAAACAAGGGGCAACAAAATGAAAAACACAGGGCCTCAGAGACAATCAGAGAGAAAGAGAGAGATGAGTCCATTTACGAAAATCAGGACCAACTCATGAGAATTATCAACTTAAGTGATCATGTCCTGAGCACTGATCACAAAAAAGTTTTGTCTAAAGGCCTGACTTTCTGTCCCACTAATAAACTCAATAAGTTTGAAATAATTAAAGATATACATCTATTCACACGTAAACTCTTACTAAAAAAAGATGTACTCTCACAAAACGGATCCCTCTTTCTCTAATGATGATTTGGATTCTCTAAGAGATTTGGAGGATCTTTTAAGTGAAACAGACACTGACACTCAATCAGCCTCTTGGAAAAAGGATTTAAAACCAAAATCTACCTTCATGCCCCCCACAGCGATATCACCACAAGTCAATGTATTTTCACATATAGTATGTAAGAAAATTGAACAACTACCTATATATAATGTGAATAATAATCTCACTCATTCTGAAACAAATGCTCTGAAGGATATAAAAACATGGACGGATGTAATCATCAAGCCCTCTGATAAGGGCGGTAATATTGTCCTATGGTCCAAAAAAGATTATGTAGAAGAAGCAATGAGACAATTAACAAACCAAGATTGTTATAAAAAATTGTTCTCTAATCCTCAAACAGAATTTATGGAACTATATAACAAATTCATTACAAGAACATGGAAAGATGGAATAATCTCTAAAACTGAAAAAGATTTTCTAATACAGAAAAATCCCACTCTTGCAACTATATAATTTTTGCCAAAGGTACATAAAAATTTAACCAAACCTCCTGGAAGACCAATAGTATCCGGCAATAACAATCTAACAGAGGCTGCAAGTAAATATGTAGATCAGAGATTAAGGGAATACTTAACAACTTTACCATCTTATGTCCATGATACAATGGAAGTATTACAAATCTTACAAAGTTTACATCTTGAACAGGACACATGGCTTATCACTGCAGACGTGGAATCCTTGTATACCAGCATTAGACATGAGGATGGTATACAAGCAATTAAGTATTTTTTATCCACAAATGCATCTGACAACAAGGAACACAATGAATTTGTTATATCACTTTTGACATTTGTATTAACTCACAATATATTTACATTCAAAGACTGTTTCTTCCTTCAAACACAAGGCACAGCAATGGGCACCTCGTGTGCCCTGACGTATGCCAATCTATTCTTAGGTTTTTGGGAACAAAAAATTGTCTTCACAGATACCATGGAAAAATGTACCAATCATGTAGTACTCTGGCTAAGGTACATTGATGATGTGCTCTTCATCCGGGAAGGCACACGCAAGATGTTAGATGAGTTTCTATCTGTACTCTATCAATAACCTAAACATAAAATTAACATACCAAGCAGAATTACATGAAATCAATTTTCTTGATCTTACAATAACCAAGAACCTAGATGGTACTATTCAAACTAAAATCTTTAGAAAGGAAACGTCAACCAACTCATTACTACATGAGTCTAGTGCTCACCCAAGCAGTACACTGAAGGCAATACCTTATGGGGAGTTTCTTCGACTCAGGCGCAACTGTTCAGATACTTCAATCTTTGAGAATGAGAGTAAACAATTAATGACAAGTCTACTTCAAAGGGGATATAGCAAGAGGTCTGTTAAAAAGGCCAAATTCAAAGCCTTAAAAACTGAAAGATCAACACTCCTTCATCCTAAGAAGAAAGATACCTCCAACACTACTCCAAGATTAATAACCACCTATAATCCCCAAATGCAACATGTAATTAAAATATTAAATGAAAACTGGTTCATTCTTGAGAATGACTCTGACCTTAAAGATATCATAGGAGACAGAATAAAAATTGGATATAAGAGACCCAGAAACTTAAAGGACCAATTGGTCAAAAGCCATTACATACACAATCCAAGAAAAAGCGACACTGATCCAGGAATGTACCCCTGTTGTACCTGCACAGCTTGTCCTTTTGTCAAAAAAATCAAAGACATTAGAGATAAATATGGCATGGTCCATAAACTACAACAACATTTCACATGCAGGTCCACAGGAGTAATTTACGTCATTTTCTGCGAATGTGAGAAAGCCTATGTAGGTATGACTACTAGAGAGGCACGAGTAAGAATACTGGAACATAAAAATAACATAAAAAATGCTGAAAACGATCTTCAGAATGGTAAAAAGATCACCAGTGTCGCAAAACACTTCTTACTGAAACATAAAAGCCAATACAATCAATTAACATTTTCAGTACTACAGAAAATATCATTGGGCATAAGAGGAGGCAGCCTAGAAAATGCACTGTTAAAGGCAGAATGCAGATGGATACATTTGTTAAACACTGTATATCCGCTTGGATTAAATGAATATAACAACTATAATGTATATTTGTAGGTATAATTTAACCAATATTTATACGGTTAAATATAATACCAGTGAAATTATTTTCATTTAAAGACAAAATCTACAAACCTCTGAGTACTTATTATCCTTAAGTAATCTCACGTTATTAACACAAGTACACTGTCCAGCAATCCCTATTATTCTCACAATTTCCAACATCCCATTCACTACTCACTATTGCATCATCCCATTTATTACCACATCATCAATACTTGACTTTTTACTTTAGTTATCACTGCATTTATCTCACTTTAGTATTATTTCTATCACTATCCTATCACAATAACGGGCATATATCGTTAACATGAATTATGCAATTGAGACATCCTTACACATATTAACAAGCATACTAGACAGATAGTATGACTCTTCATAGTGTCAAAATTATTTATTTGTGAATTCCGTTATAGATAGTATTGGGTTTAAGCAACAGCAATTTTTTTTACCTCCAGGAACTCTCTGAACATTATCTATTTTTTATTGTTTTAATTTTTTATTTATTTTTTATTTATTTGACTCTTCTTTATATCATATTTTCTCCTTTTCAATTTCCATAAATTTTGTATCTTTTCCTTCAACAAAGGATATCCACATAAGTTTTTCATATACACTTTGTCAACCACTTTATCACTTTTATTTATTTTTCTCCACCATTTCCATTATAACACGGCACTATTATCAATTTTATACTCACATTATCACTATATTGAAAGTTATGTAACCAAATCAATTCACATCGGTATATGTAAGCCGCTCTCCATAGGGCACATCAGAATACCCCTACCTTTTACAATTGTAGATTTTGGTCTTTTGAGGTAGCATAATTAGATTTACAGATCTACAGTATACAACCACACAAAATGTACTGAGCAACTCCTCTGACAATGATTATGTATGCGGCGAATCTGACCAACTATAACATCTTTGGAAATTTCAACCCAACAACAAGTGACGCTTGTAAATTGAATTCCATGACTGGTCCATTCAGAAATGCGGTCTAACCATGATGACCAATTGCAACCGGTAATCCATATTGCAGAGAGCCAATCAATGGTCCAGTCTGGGTCTCACATGTGAATATCATCTGCTGAGTCTGGCCAGCACGTACCCCTCTGAAGAAGCGTTATGTGAAACGCGCGTCAGGGGCACTGTTCACGAAGTCATTGTACTTCACTGCTTTTAGTCGCTCGCTCGTTATAATTTTTCAATGTTCCTGAAATATATGATTGATTGAAACTAGTGCAGGATAATATTAACACAGTCTCCGATATAGTAGAGACTTTTTTTAGATAGGTTTGTTGCCTTTCTGTCCTGATTAGCCAGTATAACATTAATTCCAGCCTCCGCTATAGAAGAGGTTTTTTGTAGCCAGACAATATTTGGGCTTTCATTATTTTGGATCGTGAACATATATAGTTTGCAATTGTTTCAGTAATATGCATCAGTAAACTGGGTAATTGGGGGTAGGTATTCAGTCACAGTGCTGGGTCTATTATAAACTGACAGCTCATGTGAGTGTTGAATATAAACACGTAATATGATTGGAATAACACTGATATATACAGTGTAACTTACTCACTATTGCAGCTACAATTACCCTTTGTTACATTGTGCTACAATTGAATTTCCTTACCCCCAGTGTAATGTGAATTACAGTTTTTTACTATAGAAGTGATTCTTTGCAACAAGGAAATATTTTGTATCCGTTTGTTCACTTTCATTATTTTGATCGCAACTACTAACTGCTTGCCACCTACCAACAATATCTATCTGGAAATTGGGGGATTTATGAATTTAGTCACAATGCTGGGTTATATTCAAACGGTTAGGTTATGCTAGTGTTGAACAAAAACAAATAGTACAATTGGAGTACCATAGGTATATCTAATATAATCCGCCACGTTTACCCCCCTTTTCCACAATAATATATAGTACTGGCTTGCATATGATATTAAATAATTAATCAGATCTGAAGCTACTTACATACTGGTATATATACCAAAAAGTCTGGCTATTACAATTGTGACATACCATCTAAGAGTCTATCACTCACTGTGTTAATTTGTTTGCACAAAAATTCAGATTTTGCAATCTCAATATAATTACTAATGAGGGATATCCTTTAAGATCACCTGGTAGATTGCTACAAATCTATTATATATATATATCTTCTCCATCATATATTTTATTTCTATGATGACACTTATGAGCTTGAGCTAATTTTAACCAGTGTGTGTGTGAGTGTTTGTATGAGTCCTGCTGGACTTAACCCTTTGTCTCCAATAAAGTTTTTCTAGTGTGAGTGATACCTTTTGAGACAAATTTTATTTTAAAAAACAAATTTATTGGATTTTGCTGACATATTCATCTTCAGACACATAGTGTTGATCTTTGATATAACCTTATCTAAATAAATTGATTTACCATATTTGTGGGATTTTGTTGATATATGCATTTAGAGAAAAGCAGCCTTTTCCTTTTTTTGCAAAACTTCTTTTTTTTACTTTATTAGGGAACCTAGTGATGACGTGTAGATTGAGAAGAGAAGGGGACCGAGGACAGAGCCTTGCGGTACTCCGACAGAAAGTGGTGACGGGCAGAGGAAGCCCCAGAGAAGGCTACACTAAAGGTACGGTTTGACAGGTTGGAAGAGAGCCACGAGAGGGCTGTGTCATATGCCGAAGGATTGGAGGGTTTGGAGCAAGAGAGGGTGGTCAACAGTGTCAAAGGCTGTGGACAGATCAAGGAGAATAAGCAGAGCGAAGTGGCCTTTTGATTTTGCTGTAAGTAGGTCATTGGTAACCTTAACAATTGCTGTTTCTGTGTAGTGATGGGGACAAAATCCAGATTGCAATGGGTCAAGGAGAGAGTTTATTGTAAGGAAATGGGATAGGCGTGCATAAGCTAGTTTTGTTAATAATTATTGCAATCTTCTTGTCAGTTTAGACAATCTTCCAGATTGTTTCTTCATTTTTCAGGTAATTGTAAAGGCCAGAAGGCTTAGTCTGCCTCTTTAGCCTTTTGGTTAAAGACTGTGATTAATAAAGCTTGCTTGGAGATGGGACAGTCTCGTCTTTATATCACAGCTCATTCCATTCATTCTGTCTCTGCTTCCTGGTCATTCAATAATAAGGCTTCAGTGGATCAGATTTGCTAAGCAGCAACTAGGTCATCATTACACACTTTTGCCAAATTTTACAGTTTTGATGTTTTTGTTTTTTGGCAAGTAAGTTTTTCTAGTGACTTTCTTTCTACCATTTGTTCAGGTATTGAAAAGTTAGAAGCATTTGATTAACACAGAATGTTTGTTTGCCCCCACCAATAAAATACTCTCTATTTTGTACAAACAAACATCTAAACTTTGACTGAGACCTTAAAACACAAACTGCTCCTTGACTTTCTGCAGCACTCTCAGCTGTAGGAAAATTTACTTTCTGCCCCCTTATCCCTATCTCCCCCTATGCTTTTTTACTTAATTCACTTGCCAATTTCTATTGAATTATTCAGTTTAAAGTGATCTTACATTTGAGTAAAAACTCTGCTTGTGCCACACTCTCTAGAGCCCAAAAGGCAAATTTTGTAAACTGTTTACTTCAAAAAGTGCTGCAAATTGCCTAAAGCAGCTGCTATACTACACAGTGATTGTTTAGAGCAGTAGACAAACTCATTTACAACTAGCCCTAATTGGCCACAATTAACAGAGATAAGGTAAAGATAAACCTCAATGTTGTCAAGAAGTTTTGTAAATTATCAATAATGTTACTGTTTTAAATGCTTTTTTAATGTTTGTATGTAATTATTTTGCAGTTAAGTGCGCTGAAATAAACTACATATATAACGAAAAAATAATGTTCAACTCCTGTTTTCTTTTTCATAGCTTTGTAACTGCCAGTAACTTCATATATTCTGTCTTCGGCTTTAATTACTATTAAATCTAAACTAAAGTATGCTATCCTGTGATTTACGTACTATTAAACTTATTTCTCTCAACTTCCACTGCCTTTTCTCTCATTTATGCTTCTTCCAACCAATCTCCACCTGTTTTCTCTTCTTTATTTCTTCATTTACATTCAATAGCCACTTAGGGTGGGTTGTTCTGCATCTCTTAAACCCCTTAACGACAGACGTTATACAAGGTACGGTGCACGTCCTCAGGGGCTTCACAACAGATACCTTACCCAGTACGGCGTCTGTGTTCTGGGCTGCTACAGCACAGGTCTCACCGACAGCAATGATACCGTCCTATTTCTGCATGCTTAACAAGTGAGGCATTGCAGAAATAGCATTATGCAGGCCACCCCAGTCTTGCGATTTCAGGGACATGGTGTCCCTGAGATTTCAGGCCTGTCAGTGGGGAGCTTCCAATACACTGCCATCAGTTTACCTAATTCTGTTGCTGGATGCCTGCATGTGAGGCTATCCAGCAAGAGTACAGTGACAGTCAAATATGACTGTTACTGTGTATACAATCCCTGTGACAGCCGGTATACTTTAAAATGTATCATAGAAAGTGGCTTGCTGCAAAGCAGGTTGTTATCAGGCTCACTGGGCTATTACTGGATGCCTCAAGAATGAGGCATTCAGGTGATGCCTAATAAAGTGCCCCATGGTCATGTAATCAATGTGAGAGCCAGTCACATTGATGACATGTCAAACATTGCAAGCTATAGTTTGTTAAAAAAATGCCTGCTTGACCCCTAAGCCTTCTCTCCCTGTGAGAACCTATTATTATTATTATCAACATCATCATCAGTTATTTGTAGAGCGAAAACTGATTCTGCAGCGCTATAAACATAGGTATAATATGCAAAGGTAGCATTTATAGGAGACAAATGCTTAGAGGGCCCTGCCAAGAGTTGTGCTGTAGTAAATCGCCTCTCATGAATGTGAGCTACAGAACAGCTGTGCTCATAGGCTTACATGCTTAGGGAGTTCAAGGGGATGGCAACGGACGAGGAGAGGAACCGAGGTAAGAAAGGTTAATGTGTATTGTATGCATCCCCGAATAGTAGAGTCTTTAAGGAGCGCATGAAGCTATGAAAAATAGAGGAGAGTCTGGTGGAGTGAGGCAAAGACTTCTACAAAATAGGGGCCATTCTAGAGAAGTCCTGTAAATGGGAATGCTCGGAGGTAACAAGAGAGGAGGATGTGAGTGAAGGGGATGGGAGGGATAGTATCTAGAGGTCTGAGATATAGGGGGGAGGAGTGTTATTGAGGAATGTCAGAGTCAAGATTTTAGGCTAGAGTACAAGTGGAGCGCTAAATTATAGGGCGCCCACAAACAAGCAAATGTGCCTGCGTTAATTAACTAGTCATTACAAGTGGCTGGTTATTGCTACTGCAAGCTCGCGATCTAGTCAAAATTCAACTTTTATGATTTAGATAGGCAATGCATTTTTAAACAACTTTCTAAATTTTATCATCAAATCTGCTGATATTCTTTGTTGAAAGCTTAAAGGGACATTCTAGGCCAAAATAAACTTTCATGATTCAGATAGAGCATGTAATTTTAAACATTTTTCCAATTTACTTTTATCACCAATTTTGCTTTGTTCTCTTGGTATTCTTAGTTGAAAGCTTAACCTAGGAGGTTCATATGCTAATTTCTTAGACCTTGAAGTCCACCTCTTTCAGATTGCATTTTAACAGTTTTTCACCACTATAGGGTGTTAGTTCACGTATTTCATATAGATAACACTGTGCTCGTGCACGAGAAGTTATCTGGGAGCAGGCACTGATTGGCTAGACTGCAAGTCTGTCAAAAGAACTGAAAAAAGGGGCAGTTTGCAGAGGCTTAGATACAAGATAATCACAGAGGTTAAAAGTATATTATTATAACAGTGCTGGTTATGCAAAACTGGGAAATGGGTAATAAAGGGATTATCTATCTTTTAAAACAATAAAAATTCTGGTGTAGACTGTCCCTTTAACCTAGGTAGGCTTATATGCCAATTTCTAAGCCCTTGAAGGCGACCTCTTATCTCAGTGCATTCTGACAGTGTTTTACAGCTAGACAGTGGTAGTTTATGCTGATGCCGAAACATGTTAGCAATATGGACACTGCATATGCCACTTACTGACTGTTTGTGGCTGAGTTTGTAACTTTTTTATCAAGCTGTTATACTCAATAAATAAAAGCTAAGTTTTACATTATTGGACGGACCGGTGCTCCTTATTTTCTTCTATTATCTAATGGTAGTTTATGTGTGTCATATACAGGGAGTGCAGAATTATTAGGCAAGTTGTATTTTTGAGGATTAATTTTATTATTGAACAACAACCATGTTCTCAATGAACCCAAAAAACTCATTAATATGAAAGCTGAATAGTTTTGGAAGTAGTTTTTAGTTTGTTTTTAGTTATAGCTATTTTAGGGGGATATCTGTGTGTGCAGGTGACTATTACTGTGCATAATTATTAGGCAACTTAACAAAAAACAAATATATACCCATTTCAATTATTTATTTTTACCAGTGAAACCAATATAACATCTCAACATTCACAAATATACATTTCTGACATTCAAAAACAAAACAAAAACAAATCAGTGACCAATATAGCCACCTTTCTTTGCAAGGACACTCAAAAGCCTGCCATCCATGGATTCTGTCAGTGTTTTGATCTGTTCACCATCAACATTGCGTGCAGCAGCAACCACAGCCTCCCAGACACTGTTCAGAGAGGTGTACTGTTTTCCCTCCTTGTAAATCTCACATTTGATGATGGACCACAGGTTCTCAATGGGGTTCAGATCAGGTGAACTAGGAGGCCATGTCATTAGATTTTCTTCTTTTATACCCTTTCTTGCCAGCCACGCTGTGGAGTACTTGGACGCGTGTGATGGAGCATTGTCCTGCATGAAAATCATGTTTTTCTTGAAGGATGCAGACTTCTTCCTGTACCACTGCTTGAAGAAGGTGTCTTCCAGAAACTGGCAGTAGGACTGGGAGTTGAGCTTGACTCCATCCTCAACCCGAAAAGGCCCCACAAGCTCATCTTTGATGATACCAGCCCAAACCAGTACTCCACCTCCACCTTGCTGCGTCTGAGTCGGACTGGAGCTCTCTGCCCTTTACCAATCCAGCCACGGGCCCATCCATCTGGCCCATCAAGACTCACTCTCATTTCATCAGTCCATAAAACCTTAGAAAAATCAGTCTTGAGATATTTCTTGGCCCAGTCTTGATGTTTCAGCTTGTGTGTCTTGTTCAGTGGTGGTCGTCTTTCAGCCTTTCTTACCTTGGCCATGTCTCTGAGTATTGCACACCTTGTGCTTTTGGGCACTCCAGTGATGTTGCAGCTCTGAAATATGGCCAAACTGGTGGCAAGTGGCATCTTGGCAGCTGCACGCTTGACTTTTCTCAGTTCATGGGCAGTTATTTTGCGCCTTGGTTTGTCCACACGCTTCTTGCGACCCTGTTGACTATTTTGAATGAAACGCTTGATTGTTCGATGATCACGCTTCAGAAGCTTTGCAATTTTAAGAGTGCTGCATCCCTCTGCAAGATATCTCACTATTTTTGACTTTTCTGAGCCTGTCAAGTCCTTCTTTTGACCCATTTTGCCAAAGGAAAGGAAGTTGCCTAATAATTATGCACACCTGATATAGGGTGTTGATGTCATTAGACCACACCCCTTCTCATTACAGAGATGCACATCACCTAATATGCTTAATTGGTAGTAGGCTTTCGAGCCTATACATCTTAGAGTAAGACAACATGCATAAAGAGGATGATGTGGTCAAAATACTCATTTGCCTAATAATTCTGCACTCCCTGTAGATAACATTGTGCTCACTCCCTTAGAGTTACTGAGGAATCAGCACTAATTGGCTAAAATGTATTTCTTTCAAAAGACTTTAAATAAGGGGTCAGTCTGCAGAGGCTTAGATACAAAGTAATCACAGAGATAAAAAGTATATTAATATAACCGTGTTGGACAGGGACAGATTGACAAGTCAGGCAATTGGGCCCAGCATCTTAGAGGGCCTCCCCCAGTGCAGGCAGATACAGCACTAATTAAGGAAACATGGTTTCTTTTATTATTATATATTACATTTTATTTTTATTATGGCTGGCCTGGAACTTTCTATGATGAGGAGGGGCCTGGGGTGTTGAGTGCTCAAGTTTGTGTGGTGGAGCCTCTGTTAAAGGTGTGAGCGCCAGGGACGTATTGGTCCAACGGGATGCGTGAATTTTCACAGGGGGCCCCAACAGAGCTGGGGACAGGCTGCTTTATACACCGGTCTGCTGCTTCATTTTATCTTCCCCACCTGTACTTCCTCATGACATCACAAGTACAGCCCAGGAGTAGAAGAGTGGCTTCAAACTGCTAAGCTGCATTAGGAAAAATGTGAGTGCATCTGTGGCAGACTAATGTTTGCTTGGTGGTATAGTGGCCCTGCTGCCCACCACCTTCCTCTCAGTGCAGCTGCACTGCACAGTCTACACTTATTCTCCTTCAAGTGCATTTCCTTTCCCCCTCAGCCCTGACATCCTCTCAATTGAGGCAGAACACTGTGCAGCATAACAGCCCCTGGTGTTGGATATGCGAAACTGGGGAATGGGTAGTAAAGGGATTAGCTATTATTATTATTATTTATTATTGTTATCATTTATTTGTAAAGCGCCAACAGATTCCGCAGCGCTAGCTATTTTTATAAACAATAACAATTCTGGATTAGACTGTACCTGTCCACCAGAAGGAGGCAAAGACACCCCAGCCAAAGTTATAAGTATCTTCCCCTAAGTCCCCAGTCATTCAACCAAGGAAATAAGGAAAGAAAAGAAAAAATACTAGGGATATAGAGGTGCCTGAAGATAAGAAAAAAATGCCACCTTTAAAATTAACATTGTGGACTCTCCCTGCCAGGAAAGAAAAGGATTTATCAGGTAAGCATACATTTCGTTTTCTTTCCAATGGCAGGGAGACTCCACAAATTCATTAGCTACTGTTGAGAATCCAATACCCAAGCTAGAGAGGACACTAATGAAACAGGGAGGGCAAAGCAAGGCTGGTGAACCTAATCTAAAGGCACTACCGCTTGAAGAACCTTTCTCCCAAATGAAGCTGAGGCAAAAACATAAAATCTGTAAACATTTTAAAAAGTATGCAAAGAGGACCAGGTAGCCGCCTTACAGATCTGTTCTACGGATTCCTCATTCTTAAAAGCCTAACACTGCACGAGTAGAGTAAGCCGTAATCCTCTCAGGAGGCTGTTGACCAGCTTTCTCATAAGCTAAACCAATGATACTCCTCAGCCAAAAAGATAGAGTAGTGGCAGAAGCCTTCTGACCCTTGCGCTTACCAGCATATAAAATAAACAAGGACGAGGATTGTCTAAAGTCCTTGGCAACATGAAGATATGACCATAATGCACGAACCACAGCCAGGTTGTGCAGTAAATACTCCTTCTGAGAAGAAGGATTTGGACAAAAAGAAGGAACCACAATCTCCTGATTATTATTGCGGTCAGAAACAACCTTAGGAAGAAAACCTAACTTGGTGTGCAAAACCACCTTTTCTGCATGAAAATCAATATAAGGTGAATTACTCTGTAAAGCAGACAACTCCGAAACCCTGCGAGCAGAAGAAATATCCAATTAAAATAAAACTTTCCAAGACAAAAGTTTAATGTCAATAGAATGTAAAGGTTCAATTGGAGGCCTTTGCAAAACACGAAAAACAAGATTAAGGATCCAAGGAGAAGCAACAGTGGCCCTGAATCAGAGTATCAATGACTGTCACGAATACCTCAGGATTTAGCTGAGAAGGGGTCAATTCTGTTCAGTTTGTGAGCTAAAAACAATTATCTGCTTTTCAAGAAGAATTGTGTCCTGGGTTTGTGTTTCTTTGAAGTGCCAGGAGCATCATAAATGCTTGGCAGTGTAAACAGGATAGAGTTTTATGGCTTAGACTGTCAGGAGAATACATGATAGAAAACAGGGCCTCAGTCACATATCCTGAGGAGGTCAATAAAGGGACATGGGTATTATGTATATATGTGTTTAAAACATTAAATGAAGGGAAATCTGTCATATCTGGTATCAAATTGATTCTCCCCATGAAACCAAGAGACTACTGGTCAGTAAATCTGAAAATAGAATTACCTATCAGAAATTATAATGGGTTCTATAATTTCAGGCAAAAACTTAGTTTATTGAAGGTCATAAAGACAGGGGGTTTCTTAGCCCGTCCAGAAGGGTGTGGTCAGGCAACCTGATCTATGGAAAATAGGTATAAGAATATTATTTTTCAACTAGGAGATGTCATTCTTACAAGGGGAGCTGCTCTACAGGGTAAGGACCATTGCTTTCATGCCAGCCCCTGGCACAGATCTTGGAACTAGAAAAGTATTCAGTCTGTTTTTCTCCCTTTTTATTTTAACCTGTTTGCTAATGTGTAATTTTATTTGTAACAACTTTTTATTAATAATGCATTATGTATAATATTTTTGGCATAATAAATAATTATTTTATTAAGTTTGGCCTTTGTCTAATAATTGAACCACGTTACTGAAAGAGACTGGAATATTAGAACTGTATAATTTAGGTTATTTTCTGCTAAATTGTACTCAGAGAGTTAATGTGTAAGTCTGGGTTTTTCCTTAGGATTTTCCCTTTAATACATTTTAAGTTGTGGCAGCTTGAGATATTGTAGTTAGTTTAGTGTGGGTGGCATTAAAGGGGAATTTTGGGGCATTTCTTTTATGTCTAGTATAGACTGGAGAGTGTTGTTAACCCTTGCACCCACTGAACTAAATCACAAGCTGGCCTGGTGTGGCTAGATTGTGACCTATTAGTGAGAGTAGAAGGAGTCTGATAACCCTTTCTGTGCCAAATAAGTGACTGGCGCAGGGTTGGATAACCTTGGTTCGTCACAAATTGGTGGGCAGCGGTGTAGATCATTTTTTTTAATTAGATTTTAGTACTTGTGGATTTGCTAGTGTGAAAATCCTGGTACTAAAAAGAAATTGTGACTCTCACAATTTCTGAAGGCTAAAACTCAGTGCATTATATAGTCACACATTGCAAACAGTCCCCTTCCCTATTCTCTGTTTTTCTTTTCTATTTTATTTTTGCTATGGAGTCATACGAGCAGCAAACTAAAGAGACACTAGCACTCTTATGCCAGGAGCGTGATATTCCAACACGTGGAAAGAACAAAGATGGACTAATACAAGCTCTTGTTGAATATGATAACAGCCAAATCACACCAGTTGAGGTCTCAGGAGAGATGTCTGCAGCTGGGGCAGTGATTCATCAGGATCTGAGGATCCATTGGACTGTTATTTGCAAACTGTTCTGAAACATATGGGCTCAGTGGATGCAAGTTTGCGCATGGAACTGATTACAAAATTTTATGAGAGACAGGCTGCTGTGGCTGAGAGACAGGCGGCTAGGAAAGCTGAGAGAGAGCCTCTGGTAGCTGAGAGAGAGTCTCTGGCAGCTGAAAGACAGGCTGCTGAACGACAGGCTGAGAGAGAGTATCAGCTACAGCTTGTACGGTTGGAGAGAGGGATGGTCTCGCCTGAAAGGTCCTGCACTGGAGGCGTTTGCTGAACTACCCCCAGAGTTTGATCAGGACTATGATTCCATTAAAGCTGCACTGCAGAGGAGGTATAATCTTACTCCTGAGATGTACAGGAAGAAATTCCGTTATCTGCAGAAAGGTTTGCTAGAGAGCTATACTGCAGCTGTTGGTAACTTGATGACAGAGTTTAAACAGTGGGTCTGAGGGCTAAAGGTTGCCACTATAGAAGAGCTGGAAGATTTAATCGTGAAGGAGCAATTTATGCAGCTGTGCCCAGCAGAAGTTCAAGAATGGGTTTTGGACCGTAAACCCATAACAGCCTTGGAAGCTGGTGAGCTGGCTGATTTTTACACAGCCAACAGGTCACCAGGGAATGGGAGAAAATCCTTTTCTGGGGGGGATCCACCTAGAAAGGAGCTGCTGCACAACCCCCCTTCACAAAACCTGCTGTGCCTTTGTCTAGTGTGTCTGCTCCCTCTGGGAAAGCAGGGGCGGTTGTTGCACCTGGGCAGGGAGATACCCGCAAGTGTTTTGCTTGTCAAAAAATGGGTCACATCAGCACTAACTGCCCAGAGAGGAAGAAACCTTCAGCATCAGCAGGAGGAGGCCACTCCTCAGGATTATCCTCTTCTGTTTTGTTTGTAACCCGGCCAGAAGAAAGTACCAATGAGAACTTACAACCTGTGACTGTTGGAGATAAGGTAACATTGGGGCTTTGGGACACGGGTGCAGAAGTGACTATTGTGCGTCCAGAGCTAGTTAGCTCGGAGAACATTATCCCTGGAAAGACTCTAGCAGTGAAAGGGATTGGGGGAGTACAGCCTGCAGTGCCTATGGCACGAGTATATCTAGATTGGGGAGCAGGAAGAAGGTTAAGAGATGTGGGAGTATCAGATAATATTCCTACAAATGTATTGCTTGGTACTGATTTGGGTACATTATTGTCACAGTATATACCTGATCATGATGCCTGTGACCTAGGTAAACAAGATAGGGGCCCAAATGTACAAAAGACCATGTGTAACTATGCCCAGATATGTGCTGAAGGGGAGGGGGCAGGGTGTGTGTGTGACGCAGCCTTTACCTGAACCAGACATGTCTGTAGTGCCCTGTGAACATGTGGAAGGATGCACTGACAGAGAGAAAGAGAGAGCTGAATGAGAATGACAGTCTGTCGGTGTGTGAACCAATCATCCCTCAGTACCTGAAGTGTGTGGAAGTAGTGCCAGAGGGGGAGGGCCCCTCTGTATCAGTGGTGACCGACAGCAGTCTGACCTGATTAGGGAGCAGGGGGTGCTTCAGCCCGAGGACCAAGGGGAGAACACTGATAAGCTCAGCAACCAATAATTGGTCAGAGTCAGGATTTTCAGCAGGCCCAGGGGACTGATCCCACACTAGAGAAGATCAGGGACCTAGCTAGGCAGCTGTCTGCTGACTCTGATAAAGAGAGAGTGTACTGGGATAAAGGGAGGTTGTACCGGGAGTCCATTCCATTAGAGGGACAGGATCCCTGGCTAGCTGAGAGACAATTAGTGGTACCTAAACAGTTTAGAGCGCAACTGTTGGGAGTGGCCCATGAAATTCCTATGGCAGGACATCTAGGGGTACAGAGAACCAAAACTCGGTTGTCCCATCACTTTTATTGGCCGGGGATGGGTACTGATGTTGCTAATTATTGTCGCTCCTGTCCTGCATATCAGAAAGTTGGGAAACCTGGAGAGGTGGGACGTGCCCCTTTAATTCCCCTCCCCATAGTGACTGAGCCCTTTGAGAGGGTGGCTGTGGATATAGTAGGGCCCCTAGCTATCCCAAGCAGTTCAGGGAAAAGATTAATTCTGACGGTAGTGGATTATGCAACCCGCTACCCAGAGGCGGTGGCCCTGTCATCTATCAGGGCTGATAAAGTGGCTGATGCTTTATTGGGTATCTTTGCAAGGGTAGGTTTCCCTAAGGAAATGCTAACTGATCAGGGCACGCAATTTATGTCTGGCCTGATGCAGAGTCTATGTAAAAAGGTGCAGGTAGAACACCTAGTGACTAGCCCATACCACCCCCAGACCAATGGCTTGTGTGAAAGGTTTAATGGGACCCTGAAGCAGATGCTCAAAACCTTTGTGGAGTCACAGGGGAAGAACTGGGAGCGTTACCTGTCACACCTCCTATTTGCTTATAGAGAGGTGCCCCACTGGTTTCTCCCCCTTTGAACTCCTATATGGACGCAGAGTGCGTGGCCCCCTTGATCTGATCAGGGAGGAGTGGGAAGGGAAATTGGGTGCTCAAGAGACCTCGGTAGTAGACTATGTAATAAGGTTCAGGGACAGAATGCATAGCCTAGTGGGGGAGGTACAGGAAAACCTAAAGGCTGCCCAGTCTAAGCAGAAGCAGTGGTATGACCGGAATGCCAGAGAGAGAGTGTATGATGTGGGACAGAAAGTGCTTGTTTTAATACCCATGAGACAGAACAAACTACAGGCTGCCTGGGAGGGTCCATTTACTATCCTAAAGAGAATGAATGATGTGAACTATGTGGTGTCTCTGGATGAGGAGGGTAAAAGGCAGAAAATCTATCATGTAAATATGATAAAATTGTGGTTGTATGTAGTATAGAGGCGCAGGTGTTTTCTTTTTCAGTGATAGTGTGCAGCGCTCCCGTATAAAAAATACAAATTTATTTAAAAATGTCACTGTGGACAGATAGATAAAAGCTCATAATCAAAAGCTCTACGCGTTTCGATTATGAGCTTTTATCTATCTGTCCACAGTGACATTTTTAAATAAATTTGTATTTTTTATACGAATTTTGTTTGCTGCCTTTTTGGATTTTTTCTATCACATCAGCGGGAGCGCTGCACAAGGAGCCGGATTCCAATTTTATCGGAGTAAGTATACTGCACATTTTATATCAGTACTACACCGTATTTTTGAGTACGTTATTCTGTATCCACAGACACATTGGCTTTGGGAAATTTCAAACTGCAACATATCACACAGATTAACTCATATGAGGAAGCTGGACTCTGAACTTTTTCAGAGTAAGTATACTGCACAAATTATGTGGTGTTGATTTACACACATAGAAATAAGCCCTTTCATTCTCAGGCAATTCTGGAACACTGAAAAAGAAAACACCTGCACCTCTATACTACATACAACCACAATTTCAAACAGTCTCATTTTGGGAGAGACTGATAGACGGCAGCGGTATATACAGAGGGGAGTATTTTTACGCTTTTGTACACTGATATTGTTTGGTAACATTCTAGCATATTGTGTATAATTGTTTCTTTGTATAAATATGATAAAAGCCTATTATGACAGAGAACTCACCGTGTTAACTGTGTGTAGTTTGCCTGGAGAAGAGCATGAGACTTGACCCCCTTGTTAATTTACTGGCCCCCACCAGAAAAATCAACACCCTAAAAGCTGCCCAGATTAGTGCCCACTTAACTGGGGATCAGTGGCATCAGCTGTCTGAGGTGCTTAGGCCTTACTATAGCGTGTTCACAGGGAAGCCTGGCAGGACATACTTAGTCACACATCATGTACATACTGGGAATCACCATCCCCTCAGACAAACAGCGTACAGGGTATCCTTGCATAAAAAGGGAGATAGAGGAGATGCTAGAGCTGGGAGTGATTTGCAAGTCCCACAGCCCCTGGGCCTCCCCAGTAGTACTAGTCCCCAAAAAGGACAAAACCACTAGGTTCTGTGTAGATTACAGAAAGCTAAACTTAGTGACTGAATTTGATGCCTATCCTATGCCTTGCATAGATTTGCTACTGGACAGGCTAGCAGGGGCCAAGTTTCTTAGTATCATGGATCTCAGCAGGGGATACTGACAGATCCTTATGACCCCAGAAGCACAAGAGAGGTCTGCCTTTATCACTCCTTTTGGGTTGTATGAACTCCAAGTGATGCCCTTTGGGATGAAAAATGCCCCTGCCACATTCCAACGGCTAGTTAACCACTTATTGGAGGGGCTATAGGGGCAAGCTGTTGCATACCTGGATGATATTGCAGTGTTCAGTGATACCTGGGAGGAACACCTCACACATTTAGCCAGTGTTTCGGACCGAATAGCCACTGCTGGGCTAACTATAAAACCAGATAAGTGTCAGCTGGGCATGAGGGAGGTCCAGTACTTTGGTCACCTGGTGGGAGGAGGGGTACTGCGCCCGAGCCAAGTAAAACTGAAGCCATAATCTCCTGGCCCACCCCTATGACAAAGAAACAGGGTATGTCCTTCCTGGGTACCGCAGAGTACTATAGAAAGTTTGTGCCACACTATAGTACCATAGCCAAACCCCTAACAGACCTTACAAAACAAAGCCTACCTCAAACAGTCAAATGGACCCCTGAGTGTGACAGGGCTTTTAATTAATTGAAAATTGCCCTTACGGACTCCCCTATACTACAGGCCCCTGATTTCCACAGGAGATTCATAGTGCAAATGGATGCTTCCAACTATGGGCTAGGGGCTGTGCTGAGTCAGGTGGATAAGAAAGGTAAGGAGCACCCCATTGTGTACCTCAGCAGGAAATTACTTCCACAAGAAGTGGCATATGCCACTGTGGAAAAGAGTGCCTTGCTATAGTTTGGGCCTTGCAAAAGCTACAGCCTTATCTGTATGGACGCCAGTTTACAGTGATAACTGACCACAACCCCTTACACTGGTTACATAGGGTAGCTGGCTCAAATGGTAAACTCCTCAGGTGGAGCCTAGCTCTACAACAACATGAGTTTACCATACAACATAAAAAGGGCAGTATGCATGGTAACGCTGATGGTCTTTCACGCCAGGAGGAGTGTCCTCTTTGATACGCAGCTGGAGTGGCTTGTAGCCACCCCCTTTTGCATCAATTATTGGGGGAGGTGTCACAAATACCTCAGGATTTAGCTGAGAAGGGGTTAATTCTGTTCAGTTTGTGAGCTAAAAACAGTTATCTGCTTTTCAAGAAGAATTGTGTTCTGGGTTTGTGTTTCTTTGAAGTGCCAGGAGCATCATAAATGCTTGGCAGTGTAAACAGGATAGAGTTTTATGGCTTAGACTGTCAGGAGAATACATGATAGAAAACAGGGCCTCAGTCACATATCCTGAGGAGGTCAATAAAGGGACATGGGTATTATGTATATATGTGTTTAAAACTGTTATGACATTAAAGGGACATTATACACTCATTTTTTCTTTGCATAAATGTTTTGTAGATTATCTATTTATATAGCCCATAAAGTTATTTTCTAAATAAATGTATAGTTTTGCTTATTTTTAAATAACATTGCTCTGATTTTCAAACTCCTAACCAAGCCCCAAAGTTTTATGTGAATACCGTCAGCTACCTTCTCCAGCTTGCTCCTGTTTGTGTAAAGGGTCTTTTCATATGCAAAAGAAGGGGGAGGGGGGAGTGTCTTATTTGCCACTTGCAGTGGGCTTTCCAGCTACCTTTTCAACAGAGCCAAACTGACAGCTTCTAAGTAAGTTTTTAAACAGTTTTATACTGGATTTTTATATCAGTATCTGTGCATCTTATTCTTTATAGTAGTGTCTATTACATGCAGTTATATGAAAATGAGTGTATACTGTCCCTTTAAATGAAGGGAAATCTGTCATATCTGGTATCAAATTGATTCTCCCAATGAAACCAAGAGACTACTGGTCAGTAAATCTGAAAATAGAGTTACCTATCAGAAATTATAATGGGTTCTATAATTTCAGGCAAAAACTTAGTTTATTGAAGGCCATAAAGACAGGGGGGGTTCTTAGCCCACCCAGGAGGGTGTGGTCAGGCAACCTGATCTATGGAAAATAGGTATAAGAATATTATTTTTCAACTATGAGATGTCATTCTTACAAGGGGAGCTGCTCTACAGGGTAAGGGCCATTGCTTTCATGCCAGCCGCTGGCACAGATCTTGGAACTAGAAAAGTATTCAGTCTGTTTTTCTCCCTTTTTATTTTAACCTGTTTGCTAATGTGTAATTTTATTTGTAACAACTTTTTATTAATAATGCATTGTGTATAATATTTTTGGCATAATAAATAATTATTTTATTAAGTTTGGCCTTTGTCTAATAATTGAACCACGTTACTGAAAGAGACTGGAATATTAGAACTGTATAATTTAGGTTATTTTCTGCTAAATTGTACTCAGAGAGTTAATGTGTAAGTCTGGGTTTTTCCTTAGGATTTTCCCTTTAATAAATTTTAAGTGGTGGCAGCTGAGATATTGTAGTTAGTTTAGTGTGGGTGGCATTAAAGGGGAGTTTTGGGGCATTTCTTTTATGTCTAGTATAGACTGGAGAGTGTTGTTAACCCTTGCACCCACTGAACTAAATCACAAGCTGGCCTGGTGTGGCTAGATTGTGACCTATTAGTGAGAGTAGAAGGAGTCTGATAACCCTTTCTGTGCCAAATAAGTGACTGGCGCAGGGTTGAATAACCTTGGTTCGTCACAATGACCCTTTCAGAAAAACCTCTTTTGGACAGCACTAAGCATTCAATCTCCATACAGTCAGCTTCAGAGAATTTAGTTTTTGATGACGGAACGGGCCTTGAGACCGAAGGGTCCGCTCGAAGAGGCAATCTCCATGGAGGAGAGAAGGACATCCTTACTAGATCCACAAACCAGACCCGGCGTGACCACGCCGGAGCTATTAGAATCACTAATGCCTGCTCCTGTTTGATGTAAGCAATAACTTGAGGAAGGAGGGCAAATGGAGGAAACAGATAAATAAGATTGAACCTCCAAGGAACTGCTAACGTGTCCACCAATACCGCCTGCAGATCTCTTGATCTCGACCGTAACTGGGTAGTTTGGCATTGAGACAAGATGCCATGAGGTCTATCTCCGGAACCCCCATCGGAGAACTATCTATGAAAATACCTCCTGGTGAAGAGACTGCTCCCCGGGGGGAAAGATCTGTCTGCCTCCCAATTGTCCACCCCTGGGATGTGACTGGCCAAAATGTGACAGTTGTGAGATTCTGCCCACTGAAGTATTTAAAACACCTCTGTCATCACCAGAGAACTTCTCGTTCCCCCCTGATGATTGATGTAAGCAACTGAAGTTATGTTGTCCGATTGAAATCTGATAAACCGGACAGAACGAAGTTGAGGCCAGGGCAAGAGAGCATTGAAAATTGCTCTCAATTCCAGACTCCTCCAGAGACCATGTTCCCTGTTCCATCAAAAGACCCCAAGGAGGCTGGCGTCTGTAGTCACAATCTCCCTGGATGGTATCAAAAAGCACTTTCCTTGAGACAGACAATCCTGACAAAGCCACCAAGAGAGAGAATCTCTTGTCCTGGCATACAGAAAAATTGTCTGAGACAGATCTGAATGTATGCCATTCCATTGCCTGAGCATGCATAGTTGTAATGGTTTCAGATGGAATCACACAAAAGGAATAATATCCATGGAAGCCACCATGAGACTTACCACCTTCATACATTGAGCCACTGAAGGACAAGCATTGATTGTCTTGAAGAGACTGGCAGGACAAAATAAGCTTGGTTTTATGCTGAACTGTCAGAAAAATATGCATCACGGATTAATCAATAACAATTCCCAGAAACGTCACCCTGTTTAAAGGGGTAAGAGAACTCTTACCCATATTTATCAGCCATCCATGCTCCAGAAGGAGACACAGGAGTGAATCTGTATGAGATTTTGCAAAAGGAAAAGATGGAGCTTGAACCAAGATATCATCCAGGTAAGGCGCTGCCATGATTCCTAGCAATCTAGCAACTGCAAGAAGGGTCCCTCGAACCTTTGTGAAGATCCTTGGAGCTGTAGCAAGACCAAAAGGCAGGGCTACAAACTGAAAGTGAAAATCCAGAAAGGCAAAACTAAGGAACTGAAAATGATCCTTGTGAATCGGAATGTAAGCATCCTTCAGATCGATCGTGGTCATGAATTGACCCTCCTGAGCTAAAGTAAGAATAGATCAAATGGTTTGCATCTCGAAGGAAGGGACCTTCAGAAACCTGCTGAGACATTTTAAATCTAGAATTGGATGAAAAGTTCCCTCCTTTTTGGGAACCAGAAAAAGATTTCAGTAATAACCTTGACCTTTTTCCGAAAGAGTAACATGGAACAATCACTCCCATGGAGGAAAGATCTATTACCCAGTTTAAGAAAGCTGCCCTTTTTACCACATTTGAAGAAAGTTTTGAGATAAGAAAACTTACCTCTTGGAGGTAAGATTGGAAACCTTTCCTGTACCCCTAAGACACTATGTTCAGAACCCAAGGGTCCTGAACATCTTGAATCCAAATGTCCTGAAAAAGAGAGAGTCTGTCCCCTACATGATCCAATCTCATATCGGGGGCCGCCCCTTCATGCTGACTTATCAGAGGAAGGTCTTTTAGACTGTTAGTTCCAAACCTGAGGAGGTTTCCAGGAACTCTTGGGTTGGTCCAATTTGGAAGAGGTTGGAAATCTCTGTCCCTTACTGTTAAATCTCTGTCCCTTATCCTGAGGGAGGAAGGTACTCTTCCCTTCAATCACAGTGGAAATAATTGAATCCAGACCTGGACTAAATAAAGACTTCCCTTTAAAAGGTAAGGCAAGAATTCTATATTTGGACACCATATCAGTTGACCAAGACTGTAACCATAAAGATCTATGGGAAAGAACTGCAAAACCAGATGATTTAGCATTAAGCCAAATAATCTGCATAACTGCATCACAAATAAAAGAATTAGCCGTCCTAAATGCCTTAATCTTATCCTGAATATCTTCCTGAGAGGTCTCTACTAAAACCATATCTAACAAAGAATCACACCAAAAAGTAGCTGCCCCAGCATCTGCCGCAATGCTAGCAGCAGGCTGAAAAAGAAGACCCATCTGATAAAAAAGCCTCCTCAAATACCCCTCATCTTTCTATCCATGGGATCCCTAAAAGCATTACTATGCTTAAAGGGCCACTGTAAGTAAATATTTTCTATGCCTGTTGCTAACTAACTACCCCAAATACGCTTTTTATCAATAGCATTTCATTAACATATCTCTACCGTATATCAGAAATCTTGTCTGCAAATTTAATTGTTTTCCAAACCCACTCTGTGGGTGTCCTTTTCTCTGTACCAATCCGTTTACAATACCTAGGTTTCAAAATGGCGCTTTAAACACAAAGTTATTGGTTTAAGTATTTTGAACACTCAGTGCTGAAAATAGTGGGCAGGATAACGTGACATCATCGGCGAATAAAAGATATAACTTTTAGAACGTTATGAAACTTCGTTTTGGAGAAAATATAGGTCAGTAGGTTTTAATTAATGTTTATTAACTTTAATATGTTAGTTGTTTAGTTTAAAAATTATAACAGAAAGTAATCCTTTAAGAGGAATAGTAGTGCGTATAGCTAACATGGAAAAAGCACCATACACCTTGGCAATGGTGCTCCATAATGCTAGATGAGAATCGGCTACAGGAAAAATCATTTTAAAATTAGATGAAGGAGAAAACAGAATTCCAGGTTTCTCCCATTCTTTAGAAATAATCTCCTCCATATGGGCTGGAACAGGAAAAACCTCCTGAGAGTTGGGCTTAACATGGAAAACCCTATTTAATTTAGGAATTTTAGGCTCAGCTGAGGATTTAAAATCAGGACCCTCTAAAGTTGATAAAACCCCCTTGAGAAGAAAACGTAGATTTTCCAACTTAAATCTAAAGTTAATCTCCTCAGGATCCACTGGTTTATCATAAGCGGAATCAGAATCAGAGATCTCTACCTCAGAGGCCATAGGAAAAACATAATTTATGTAAGAACTTACCTGATAAATTCATTTCTTTCATATTGGCAAGAGTCAATGAGCTAGTGACATATGGGATATACAATCCTACCAGGAGGGGCAAAGTTTCCCAAACCTCAAAATGCCTATAAATACACCCCCTCACCACACCCACAATTCAGATTAACGAATAGCAGTGGGGTGATAAAGAAAGGAGTAAAAAGCATCAACAAAGGAATCTGGAAATAATTGTGCTTTATACAAAAAATCATAACCACCATAAAAAGGGTGGGCCTCATGGACTCTTGCCAATATGAAAGAAATTAATTTATCAGGTAAGTTGTAATATAAATTATGTTTCTTTCATGTAATTAGCAAGAGTCCATGAGCTAGTGACGTATGGGATATACATTCCTACCAGGAGGGGCAAAGTTTCCCAAACCTCAAAATGCCTATAAATACACCCCTCACCACACCCACAAATCAGTTTTTACAAACTTTGCCTCCCATGGAGGTGGTGAAGTAAGTTTGTGCTAGATTCTTTGTTGATATGTGCTTCGCAGCAGGCTGGAGCCCAGTTTTTCTCTCAGTGTGCAGTGAATGTCAGAGGGATGTGAAGAGAGTATTGCCTATTTGAATTCAATGATCTCCTTCTACGGGGTCTATTTCATAGGTTCTCTGTTATCGGTCGTAGAGATTCATCTCTTACCTCCCTTTTCAGATCGACGATATACTCTTATATATACCATTACCTCTACTGATTCTCGTTTCAGTACTGGTTTGGCTTTCTACTACATGTAGATGAGTGTCCTGGGGTAAGTAAGTCTTATTTTTGTGACACTCTAAGCTATGGTTGGGCACTTTTATATAAAGTTCTAAATATATGTGTTTAAACATTTATTTGCCTTGATTCAGGATGTTCAACATTCCTTATTTCAGACAGTCAGTTTCATTATTTGGGATAATGCATTTGAATAATCAATTTTTTCTTACCTTAAAATTTGACTTTTTCTCCTGTGGGCTGTTAGGCTCGTGGGGGCTGAAATGCTTCATTTTAATGCGTCATTCTTGGCACGGACTTTTTTGGCGCAAACATTTTCTTTGTCATTTCCGGCGTCATACTTGTCGCCGGAAGTTGCGTAATTTTTTTGACGTTTTTGCGCCAAAAATGTCGGCGTTACCGGATGTGGCGTCATTTTTGGCGCTTAAAGCATTTAGGCGCCAAATAATGTGGGCGTCTTTTTTGGCGCTAAAAAATATGGGCGTCATTATTGTCTCCACATTATTTAAGTCTCATTGTTTATTTGCTTCTGGTTGCTAGAAGCTTGTTCATTGGCATTTTTTCCTATTCCTGAAACTGTCATTTAAGGAATTTGATCAATTTTGCTTTATATGTTGTTTTTTCTATTACATATTGCAAGATGTCTCAGATTGACCCTGAATCAGAAGATACTTCTGGAAAATTGCTGCCTGATGCTGGATCTACCAAAGTTAAGTGTATTTGTTGTAAACTTGTGGTATCTGTTCCTCCGGCTGTTGTTTGTAATGAATGTCAGGACAAACTTGTTAATGCAGATAATATTTCCTTTAGTAATGTTCCATTACCTGTTGCTGTTCCATCAACATCTAATATTCAGGGTGTTCCTGTTAACATAAGAGATTTTGTTTCTAAATCTATTAAGAAGGCTATGTGTGTTATTCCTCCTTCTAGTAAACGTAAAAGGTCTTTTAAAACTTCTCATTTTTCAGATGAATGACTCTTGCTAAACGTACTACTATTCCTACGGCAGATAGTACTTCCTTTAAGGATCCTTTAGATAGGAAAATTGAATCCTTTCTAAGAAAAGCTTACTTATGTTCAGGTAATCTTCTTAGACCTGCTATATCTTTAGCGGATGTTGCTGCAGCTTCAACTTTCTGGTTGGAAGCTTTAGCGCAACAAGTAACAGATCATAATTCTCATAGCATTGTTAATCTTCTTCAACATGCTAATAATTTTATTTGTGATGCCATCTTTGATATCATTAGGGTTGATGTCAGGTATATGTCTTTAGCTATTTTAGCTAGAAGAGCTTTATGGCTTAAAACTTGGAATGCTGATATGTCTTCTAAGTCAACTTTGCTTTCCCTTTCTTTCCAGGGTAATAAATTGTTTGGTTCACAGTTGGATTCCATTATTTCAACTGTTACTGGGGGGAAAGGAACTTTTTTACCACAGGATAAAAAATCTAAAGGTAAATTTAGGTCTGCTAATCGTTTTCGTTCCTTTCGTCACAATAAGGAACAAAAGCCTGATCCTTCCCCTACAGGAGCGGTATCAGTTTGGAAACCTTCTCCAGTCTGGAATAAATCCAAGCCTTTTAGAAAGCCAAAGCCAGCTCCCAAGTCCACATGAAGGTGCGGCCCTCATTCCAGCCCAGCTGGTAGGGGGCAGATTACGATTTTTCAAAGAAATTTGGATCAATACGATTCACAATCTTTGGATCCAGAACATTGTTTCACAAGGGTACAGAATAGGCTTCAAGATAAGGTCTCCTGCAAGAAGATTTTTTCTTTCCCGTGTCCCAATAAATCCAGTGAAGGCTCAAGCATTTCTGAAATGTGTTTCAGATCTAGAGTTGGCTGGAGTAATTATGCCAGTTCCAGTTCTGGAACAGGGGCTGGGGTTTTACTCAAATCTCTTCATTGTACCAAAGAAGGAGAATTCCTTCAGGCCAGTTCTGGATTTAAAAATATTGAATCGTTATGTAAGGATACCAACATTCAAAATGGTAACTATAAGGACTATTCTGCCTTTTGTTCAGCAAGGGCATTATATGTCCACAATAGATTTACAAGATGCATATCTGCATATTCCGATTCATCCAGATCACTATCAGTTTCTGAGATTCTCTTTCCTAGACAAGCATTACCAGTTTGTGGCTCTGCCGTTTGGTCTAGCAACAGCTCCAAGGATTTTTACAAAGGTTCTCGGTGCCCTTTTATCTGTAATCAGAGAACAGGGTATTGTGGTATTTCCTTATTTGGACGATATCTTGGTACTTGCTCAGTCTTTACATTTAGCAGAATCTCATACGAATCGACTTGTATCGTTTCTTCGAGAACATGGTTGGAGGATCAATTTACCAAAGAGTTTGTTGATTCCTCAGACAAGGGTAACCTTTTTAGGTTTCCAGATAGATTCAGTGTCCATGACTCTGTCTCTGACGGACAAGAGACGTCTGAAATTGGTTTCAGCTTGTCGAAACCTTCAGTCTCAATCATTCCCTTCGGTAGCCTTTTGCATGGAAATTCTAGGTCTTATGACTGCTGCATCAGACGCGATCCCCTTTGCTCGTTTTCACATGCAACCTCTTCAGCTCTGTATGCTGAACCAGTGGTGCAGGGATTATACAAAGATATCTCAATTAATATCTTTAAAACCGATTGTACGACACTCTCTGACGTGGTGGACAGACCACCATCGTTTAGTTCAGGGGGCTTCTTTTGTTCTTCCGACCTGGACTGTGATCTCAACAGATGCAAGTCTGACAGGTTGGGGAGCTGTATGGGGGTCTCTGACAGCACAAGGGGTTTGGGAATCTCAGGAGGCGAGATTACCAATCAACATTTTGGTACTCCGTGTAATTTTCAGAGCTCTTCAGTCGTGGCCTCTTCTAAAGAGAGAGTCGTTCATTTGTTTTCAGACGGACAATGTCACAACCGTGGCATATGTCAATCATCAAGGAGGGACTCACAGTCCTCTGGCTATGAAAGAAGTATCTCGAATACTGGTATGGGCGGAATCCAGCTCCTGTCTAATTTCTGCGGTTCATATCCCAGGTATAGACAATTGGGAAGCGGATTATCTCAGTCGCCAAACGTTACATCCGGGCGAATGGTCTCTTCACCCAGAGGTATTTCTTCAGATCGTTCAAATGTGGGGACTTCCAGAAATAGATCTGATGGCTTCTCATCTAAACAAGAAGCTTCCCAGGTATCTGTCCAGATCCAGGGATCCTCAGGCGGAAACAGTGGATGCATTGTCACTTCCTTGGAAGTATCATCCTGCGTATATCTTTCCGCCTCTAGTTCTTCTTCCAAGAGTGATTTCCAAGATTCTAAAGGAGCGTTCGTTTGTTCTGCTGGTGGCTCCAGCATGGCCTCACAGGTTTTGGTATGCGGATCTTGTCCGGATGGCTACTTGCCAACCGTGGACTCTTCCGTTAAGACCAGACCTTCTATCCCAAGGTCCTTTTTTCCATCAGGATCTCAAATCCTTAAATTTGAAGGTATGGAGATTGAACGCTTGATTCTCAGTCATAGAGGTTTCTCTGACTCCGTAATTAATACTATGCTACAGGCTCGTAAATCTGTATCTAGGAAGATATATTATCGAGTCTGGAAGACTTACATTTCTTGGTGTTCTTCTCAACATTTTTTCTTGGCATTCTTTTAGAATTCCTAGAATTTTACAGTTTCTTCAGGATGGTTTGGATAAAGGTTTGTCTGCAAGTTCCTTGAAAGGACAAATCTCTGCTCTTTCTGTTCTTTTTCACAGAAAGATTGCTAGTCTTCCTGATATTCATTGTTTTGTACAGGCTTTGGTTCGTATAAAACCTGTTATTAAGTCAATTTCTCCTCCTTGGAGTTTGAATTTGGTTCTGGGGGCTCTTCAAGCTCCTCCGTTTGAACCTATGCATTCGCTGGATATTAAATTACTTTCTTGGAAAGTTTTGTTTCTTTTGGCCATCTCTTCTGCTAGAAGAGTTTCTGAATTATCTGCTCTTTCTTGTGAGTCTCCTTTTCTGATTTTTCATCAGGATAAGGCGGTGTTGCGAACTTCATTTAAATTTTTACCTAAGGTTGTGAATTCTAACAACATTAGTAGAGAATTTGTGGTTCCTTCATTGTGTCCTAATCCTAAGAATTCTAAGGAAAGATCGTTGCATTCTTTGGATGTAGTTAGAGCTTTGAAATATTATGTTGAAGCTACTAAAGATTTCCGAAAGACTTCTAGTCTATTTGTTATCTTTTCTGGTTCTAGGAAAGGTCAGAAGGCTTCTGCCATTTCCTTGGCATCTTGGTTAAAGTCTTTGATTCATCATGCTTATGTTGAGTCAGGGAGAACTCCGCCTCAAAGGATTACAGCTCATTCGACTAGGTCAGTCTCTACTTCCTGGGCATTTAAGAATGAAGCTTCGGTTGATCAGATATGCAAAGCAGCAACTTGGTCTTCTTTGCATACTTTTACTAAATTCTACCATTTTGATGTGTTTTCTTCCTCTGAAGCAGTTTTTGGTAGAAAAGTACTTCAGGCAGCTGTTTCAGTTTGATTCTTCTGCTTATAATTTCAGTTTTTTTCATTATAAGATTTAAACTTTATTTTGGGTGTGGATTATTTTTCAGCGGAATTGGCTGTCTTTATTTTATCCCTCCCTCTCTAGCGTGGAAGATCCACATCTTGGGTATTCATTATCCCATACGTCACTAGCTCATGGACTCTTGCTAATTACATGAAAGAAAACATAATTTATGTAAGAACTTACCTGATAAATTCATTTCTTTCATATTAGCAAGAGTCCATGAGGCCCACCCTTTTTGTGGTGGTTATGATTTTTTTGTATAAAGCACAATTATTCCAATTCCTTATTTTTTATGCTTTCGCACTTTTTTCTTATCACCCCACTTCTTGGCTATTCGTTAAACTGATTTGTGGGTGTGGTGAGGGGTGTATTTATAGGCATTTTGAGGTTTGGGAAACTTTGCCCCTCCTGGTAGGAATGCATATCCCATACGTCACTAGCTCATGGACTCTTGCTAATATGAAAGAAATGAATTTATCAGGTAAGTTCTTACATAAATTATGTTTTTCTTTCATGTAATTGGCAAGAGTCCATGAGCTAGTGACGTATGGGATATCAAATACCCAAAATGCGAAACTCCACGCAAGAGTCACTAGAGAGGGAGGGATAAAAATAAACAACAGCCATATGCTGAAAATTAATCCACAACCCAAAATATAAGTTATTCTCATGAAGAAAAGAAAAACTTAAAACATCAGCAGACAAATTAAACTGAAACAGCTGCCCGAAGAACTTTTCTACCAAAAACTGCTTCTGAAGAAGCAAATACATCAAAACGGTAGAATTTAGTAAATGTATGCAAAGAGGACCAAGTTGCCGCTTTGCAAATCTGATCAACTGAAGCTTTGTTCTTAAAAGCCCACGAAGTGGAGACTGATCTAGTAGAATGAGCTGTAATTCTCTGAGGCGGGGCCTGACCCGACTCCAAGTAAGCCTGAAGAATCAAAAGCTTTAACCAATATGCCA
The DNA here is from genome assembly GCF_027579735.1 of Bombina bombina. NCBI lineage: Eukaryota > Metazoa > Chordata > Amphibia > Anura > Bombinatoridae > Bombina > Bombina bombina. The sequence goes on along the minus strand of NC_069500.1, from coordinate 417,711,437 downwards.
AGGAAATGGCAGAAGCCTTCTGACCTTTCCTAGAACCAGAAAAGATAACAAATAGACTAGAAGTCTTCCTGAAATCTTTAGTAGCTTCAATATAATATTTCAAAGCTCTCACCACATCCAAAGAAAGTAAGGATCTTTCCAAAGAATTCTTAGGATTAGGACATAAGGAAGGGACAACAATTTCTCTACTAATGTTGTTAGAATTCACAACCTTAGGAAAAAAATTTAAATTAAGTCTTATCCTGATGATAAATCAGAAAAGGAGATTCACAAGAAAGAGCAGATAGCTCAGAAACTCTTCTAGCAGAAGAGATGGCCAAAAGAAACAATACTTTCCAAGAAAGTAGTTAAATGACCAAAGAATGCATAGGTTCAATATGGAGGAGCCTGTAAAGCCCTCCAAACCAAATTAAGACTCCAAGAAGGAGAGATTGATTTAATGACAGGCTTAAATACGAATTAAAGCCTATACAAAACAGTGAATATCAGGATGTTTAGCAATCTTTCTGTGAATAAACAGAAAGAGCAGAGATTTGTCCCTTCAAGGAACTTGCAGACAAAACCTTATCCAAACCACCCTGAAGAAACTGTAAAATTCTTGCAATTCTAAAAGAATGCCAAGAGAATTAATGAGAAGAACACCATGAAATGTAAATCTTCCAAACTCAATAATAAATCTTTTAAGATACAGATTTACGAGCTTGTAACATAGTATTAATCACTGAGTCAGAGAAAACTCTATGACTTAGCACTAAGAGATCAATTTCCATACCTTCAAATTTAATGATTTGAAAATCTGATGGAAAAACGGACCTCGAGACAGTAGGTCTGGCCTTATCAAAAGTGGCCAAGGTTGGCAGCTGGACATCCGAACAAGACCCGAATACCAAAACCTGTGAGGTAATGCTGGGGCCACCAGCAACACAACGATTGTTCCATGATGATTCTGGAGATCATTCTTGGAAGAAGAACTAGAAGCGGGAAAATATAAGCAAGTTGATAACACCAAGGAAGTGTCAGCGCACCCACTGCTTCCGCCTGAAAATCCCTAAACCTGGACAGGCATCTGGGAAGTCTCTTGATTAGATGAGATGCCATCAGATCTATCTGTAGAAGACCCCATATCTGAACAATTTGAGAAAACACATCTGGATGGAGGAACCACTCCCCAGGATGTAAAGTCTGATGGCTGAGATAATCCGCCTCCCAATGTCTATACCTGGGATATGCACCACAGAAATTAGACAGGAGCTGGATTCCACCCAAGCAAGTATCCGAGATACTTCTTCATAATGTGTGGACTGTGAGTCCCACCCTGCTGATTGACAAATGCCACTGTAAGTGATATTGTCTGTTTGAAAATACATGAACAGTTCTCTCTTCAACAGAGGCCAAAACTGAAGAGCTCTGAGAATTGCACGGAGTTATAAAATATTGATTGGTAATCTCGCCTCTTGAGATTTCCAAAACCCTTGTGCTGTCAGAGATCCCCAAACAGCTCCCCAACCTGAAAGACTTGCATGTGTAGAGATCATAGTCCAGGTTAGCCGAACAAAGAAGCCCCTTGAACTAAACGCTGGTGATTTACCACCACGTCAGAGAGTGTCAAACATTGGGATTTAAGGATATTAATTGTGATATCTTTGTATAATCCTTGCACCATGGATTCAGCAAACAAAGCTGGAGAGATCTCATGTGAGAACGAGCAAAGGGAATTGCGTCCAATGCTGCAGTCATGAGACCTAAATTTTACATGCACATAACCACTGACGGGAATGACTGAGACTGAAGGTGCCAACGGGCTGCAACCACTTTCAAACGTCTCTTGTCTGTTAAAGACAGAGTCATGGACACTGAATCTATCTGGAAACCTAAAAAGGTGACCCTTGTCTGAGGAATCAAGAAACTTTTTGGAAAATTGATCCTCCAACCATGTTTCCGAAGAAACAACACTAGTTGATAAGTGTGAGATTCTGCAGAACAGAAAGACTGAGCTAGTACCAAGATATCGTCCAAATAAGGAAACACCGCAATACCCTGCTCTCTGGTTTCCATAAAGCAGGGCACCAAGAACATTTAAAAAAAGATTCTTTGAGCGGTTGCTAGTCCAAATGGAAAAGCAACAAATTGGTAACGCTTGTCTAGAAAAGAGAATCTCAGGAACTGATAATGATCTGAATTAATCGGAATATGAAGGTATACATCCTGCAATCCATTGTGGACCTAAAATGTCCTTGCTGAATAAAAGGCAGAACAGTCCTTAAAGTCACCATTTGAAAATTGGTACTCTTACATAATGATTCAAAATTTTCAGATCCAGAATTGGTCTGAATGAAATGTCCTTCTTTGGGACAATTAATAGATTTGAATAAAACCCCAGACCTTGTCCCTGAAAAGGAACTGGCATGACTACCCCTGAAACTCCAGGCCTGAATCACACTTCATGAAAGCCTGAGCTTTGACTGGATTTGCTGGGATGCGTGAGAGAAAAAAATCTTCTCACAGGAGGATTTACTCAGAATCCTATTCGAAACCCCTGAGAGACAATACTCTGAAACCATTGATTTGAACTAAATTTATCCAAAACATTCTTGAAAAAAAACATTAATCTGCCCCCTACCAGCTGAGCTGGAATGAGAGTCGCACATTCATGCAATGCAGACTTAGGGGCTGGCTTTTTGGTCTCTTAAATGGGTTGAATTTATTCCATTTAATGAAGGTTTCCAATTGGAAACAGATTCCATAGGGAAGGATTAGGTTTTTGTTCCTTATTTGACAAAAAGAATGAAAACGATTTAGAAGCTTTATATTTACCATTAGGTCTCTTATTACCTTGGAAGAAAGAGATAGCAATCTGGACTTAAAAAGTAATTTCAGCATTCCAACGGCTAGATTTAGAGTTTTGTCGGTAACGACCCGCGTAGCTAATGCTGGCTTTTTTCCCCCCGCACCTTTTAAATACTGCTGGTATTTAGAGTTCACAGAAGGGCTGCGTTAGGCTCCAAAAAGGGAGCGTATAGCATATTTACCGCCACTGCAACTCTCAATACCAGCGGTGCTTACGGACGCGGCCAGCTTCAAATACGTGCTCGTACACGATTCCCCCATAGAAAACAATGGGGCAGTTTGAGCTGAAAAAAAAACCTAACACCTGCAAAAAAGCAGCGTTCAGCTCTTAACGCAGCCCCATTGTTTCCTATGGGGAAACAGTTTCTAAGTCTGCACCTAATACTCTAACATGTACCCCGAGTCTAAACACCCCTAACTTTACACTTATTAACCCCTAATCTGCCGCCCCCGCTATAGCTGAGCCCTGCATATTTTTTAACCCCTAATCTGCCGCTCCGTACACCGCTGCAACCTACATTATCCCTATGTACCCCTAATCTGCTGCCCCTAACACCGCCGACCCCTATATTATATTTATTAACTCCTAATCTGCCCCCCACAACGTCGCCGCCAGCTACCTACAATAAATAACCCCTAATCTGCCGACCGGACCTCACCGCTACTATAATAAATGTATTAACCCCTAATCTGCCTCACTAACTCTATAATAAATAGTATTAACCCCCTAATCTGCCCTCCCTAACATCGCTGACACCTAACTTCAAGTATTAACCCCTAATCTGCTGACTGGACCTCACCGCTACTCTAATAAATGTATTAACCCCTAAAGCTAAGTCTAACCCTAACACTAACACCCCCCTAAGTTAAATATAATTTAAATCTAATGAAATAAATTAACTCTTATTAAATAAATTATTCCTTTTTTAAGCTAAATACTTACCTGTAAAATAAACCCTAATATAGCTACAATATAAATTATAATTATATTGTAGCTATTTTAGGATTAATTTTTATTTTACAGGCAACTTTGTAATTATTTTAACCAGGTACAATAGCTATTAAATAGTTAATAACTATTTAATAGCTACCTAGTTAAAATAATTACAAAATTACCTGTAAAATAAATCCTAACCTAAGTTACAATTAAACCTAACACTACACTATCAATAAATTAATTAAATAAAATACCTACAATTATCTACAATTAAATCTAACACTACACTATCAATAAATTAATTAAATAAAATACCTACAAATAAATAAACTAACTAAAGTACAAAAAATAAAAAAAGCTAAGTTACAAAAAATAAAAAAATTAATTACAAACATAATAAAAATATTACAACAATTTTAAGCTAATTACACCTACTCTAAGCCCCCTAATAAAATAACAAAGCCCCCCAAAATAAAAAAATGCCCTACCCTATTCTAAAATTAAAATAGAAAAGCTCTTTTACCTTACCAGCCCTTAAAAGGGCCTTTTAAGGGGCATGCCCCAAAGAATTCAGCTCTTTTGCCTGGAAAAAAAACATACAATACCCCCCCAACATTACAACCCACCACCCACATACCCCTAATCTAACCCAAACCCCCCTTAAATAAACCTAACACTAAGCCCCTGAAGATCTTCCTACCTTATCTTCACCACACCGGGTATCACCGATCCGTCCAGGCTCCGAAATCTTCATCCAAGCCCAAGCAGGGGCTGGAGATCCATCATCCGGCTGAAGTCTTCTATCAAGCGGCAAGAAGAAGTCCAGAAGAGGCTCCAAAGTCTTCATCCTATCCGGGCAGAAGAGGAGATCCGGACTGGCAACCATCTTCATCCAAGCGGCATCTTCTATCTTCATCCGATGACGAGTGGCTCCATCTTGAAGACCTCCGGCACGGATCCATCCTCTTCTTCCGACGTCCTAAGTCCGAATGAAGGTTCCTTTAAATGACATCATCCAAGATGGCGTCCCTCGAATTCCGATTGGCTGATAGGATTCTATCAGCCAATCGGAATTAAGGTAGGAAAAATCTGATTGGCTGATTTAATCAGCCAATCGGATTGAAGTTCAATCCGATTGGCTGATTGGATCAGCTAATAGAATGCGAGGTAGAATGCAAGGTCAATTCTATTGAATGAAGACGTCTGCCGGTCCGGATGTCCTCTTCTGCCTGGATAGGATGAAGACTTCTGCCGGTCTGGATGTCCTCTTCTGCCCCATCGGATGAAGACTTCTGGCTGGATCGGATGACCACTTGTGCCGGGCTGGGTGAAGACGGCTCAAGGTAGGGTGATCTTCAATGGGGTAGTGTTAGGTTTTTCGGATTCGGATTCAAGTTCAATCCGATTGGCTGATCCAATCAGCCAATCAGATTGAGCTCGCATTCTATTGGCTGATCGGAACAGCCAATAGAATGCGAGCTCAATCTGATTGGCTGATTCAATCAGCCAATCAGATTTTCCCTACCTTAATTCCGATTGGCTGATAGAATCCTATCAGCCAATCGGAATTCGAGGGACGCCATCTTGGATGACGTCATTTAAAGGAACCTTCATTCAGACTTAGGACGTCGGAAGAAGAGGATGGATCCGCGCCGGAGGTCTTCAAGATGGAGCCGCTCATCATCGGATGAAGATAGAAGATGCCGCTTGGATGAAGATGGTTGCCGGTCCGGATCTCCTCTTCTGCCCGGATAGGATGAAGACTTTGGAGCCTCTTCTGGACTTCTTCTTGCCGCTTGATAGAAGACTTCAGCCGGATGATGGATCTCCAGCCCCTGCTTGGGCTTGGATGAAGATTTCGGAGCCTGGACGGATCGGTGATACCCGGTGTGGTGAAGATAAGGTAGGAAGATCTTCAGGGGCTTAGTGTTAGGTTTATTTAAGGGGGGTTTGGGTTAGATTAGGGGTATGTGGGTGGTGGGTTGTAATGTTGGGGGGGGGTTATTGCATGTTTTTTTTTCCAGGCAAAAGAGCTGAATTCTTTGGGGCATGCCCCGCAAAAGGCCCTTTTAAGGGCTGGTAAGGTAAAAGAGCTTTTCTATTTTAATTTTAGAATAGGGTAGGGCATTTTTTTATTTTGGGGGGCTTTGTTATTTTATTAGGGGGCTTAGAGTAGGTGTAATTAGCTTAAAATTGTTGTAATATTTTTATTATGTTTGTAATTAATTTTTTTATTTTTTGTAACTTAGCTTTTTTTATTTTTTGTACTTTAGTTAGTTTATTTAATTCTATTTATTTGTAGGTATTTTATTTAATTTATTTATTGATAGTGTAGTGTTAGATTTAATTGTAGGTATTTTATTTAATTAATTTATTGATAGTGTAGTGTTAGGTTTAATTGTAACTTAGGTTAGGATTTATTTTACAGGTAATTTTGTAATTATTTTAACTAGGTAGCTATTAAATAGTTCTTAACTATTTAATAGCTATTGTACCTGGTTAAAATAAATACAAAGTTGCCTGTAAAATAAATATAAATCCTAAAATAGCTACAATATAATTATAATTTATATTGTAGCTATATTAGGGTTTATTTTACAATATAAATTATAATTATATTGTAGCTATTTTAGGATTTATATTTATTTTACAGGCAACTTTGTATTTATTTTAACCAGGTACAATAGCTATTAAATAGTTAAGAACTATTTAATAGCTACCTAGTTAAAATAATTACAAAATTACCTGTAAAATAAATATAAATCCTAAAATAGCTACAATATAATTATAATTTATATTGTAGCTATATTAGGGTAAATTATAATTATATTGTAGCTATTTTAGGATTTATATTTATTTTACAGGTAATTTTGTAATTATTTTAACTAGGTAGCTATTAAATAGTTCTTAACTATTTAATAGCTATTGTACCTGGTTAAAATAAATACAAAGTTGCCTGTAAAATAAATATAAATCCTAAAATAGCTACAATATAAATATAATTTATATTGTAGCTATATTAGGGTTTATTTTACAGGTAAGTATTTAGTTTTAAATAGGAATAATTTATTTAATAAGAGTTAATTTATTTCGTTAGATTTAAATAATATTAGTTAGTGTTAGTGTTAGGGTTAGACTTAGCTTTAGGGGTTAATAAATTTATTATAGTAGCGGTGAGGTCCGGTCGGCAGATTAGGGGTTAATACTTGAAGTTAGGTGTCGGCGATGTTAGGGAGGGCAGATTAGGGGTTAATACTATTTATTATAGGGTTATTGAGGCGGGAGTGAGGCGGATTAGGGGTTAATAACTTTATTATAGTAGTGGTGAGGTCCGGTCGGCAGATTAGGGGTTAATAATTGTAGGTAAGGTAGCAGCGATGTTGGTGGCGGCAGATTAGGGGTTAATAAATATAATATAGGGGTCGGCGGTGTTAGGGGCAGCAGATTAGGGGTACATAGGGATAACGTAGGTTGCGGCGGTGTGCGGTCGGCAGATTAGGGGTTAAAAAAATGTATTAGAGTGGCGGCGATGTGGGGGGCCTCGGTTTAGGGGTACATAGGTAGTTTATGGGTGTTAGTGTACTTTAGAGCACAGTAGTTAAGAGCTTTATGAACCAGCGTTAGCCCATAAAGCTCTTAACTCCTGACTTTTTTCTGCGGCTGGAGTATTGTCGTTAGATTTCTAACGCTCACTTCAGCCAAGACTCTAAATACCGGCGTTAGAAAGATCCCATTGAAAAGATAGGATACGAAAATGGCGTAGGGGGATCTGCGGTATGGAAAAGTCGCAGCTGCAAAGTGAGCGTTAGACCCTTACCTACAAGACTCTAAATACCAGCGGTAGCGCAAAACCAGCGTTAGGAGCCTCTAACACTGGTTTTGACGGCTAACGCCAAACTCTAAATCTAGCCGCAAGATTTGAGCCTCAAAACTCTTGTAGCTAAAAATAGCTAAAGACATAAATCTAACATCAATCTTGATGATATCAAAAAAATGGCATCAGAACTGATTAGTATGTTGCAGTGAGCGAAATCAGGCACCAATTCTTGTTGCGCTAAATCTCCAACAAAAAAGTTGATGCAGCTGCAACATCAGCCAAAGAAATTACAGGCCTGAGACGACCTGAATATAAATAAGCTTTCCTTAGATAAGATTCAAGTTTCCTATCTAAAGGAACTTAAGTACTATCTTCCATAGGAATAGAGGTACGTTCAGCAAGAGTAGAAATAGCCCCATGAACTTTGAGGATCTTTTCCCAAAACTCTATAGAAATTGCTGGTAAAAAGATACAATTTTTTAAACATTGACAAAGGAATAAAATAAGTACCCGGCTAATTCCATTCCTTAGAAATTATAAGAGAAATAGCATCAGGAATAGAAAAAAAACCTCTGGAGTAACCACAGGAGGTTTAAAAACAGAATTTACTAGTTCTAATATCAAGAGGACTAGTTTCCATGATATCCAAAATAATTAACACTTCTTAACAAAGAATAAAAATACTTCATTTTAAATAAATAAGTAGATTTGTTAGTGTCAATATCTGAGGAAAGATCTTCTGAATCAGATAGATCCTCATCAGAAGAGAATAATTCATTATGTTGTCGGTCATTTGAAATTTTATCAACCTTATGAGAAGTTTTAAAAGACCTTTATATTAATTAGAAGGCAGAATAGCAGACAAAGCCTTCTGAATAGAATCAGTAACAAATTCTTTAAATTTCATAGGTATAACATGTACATTAAAAGTTGAAGGAACAACAACAGGAAATGTACTATTAACTGAAGGACACAATATCTGCATGTAAAAGTTTATCATAATAACCAATACAATGATATTCAGAAATAAAATGCACTTAGCTTTAGTAGAACTGACATCAGGCAGCAAAGTTCCAACAGATACATCTGAGGCAGGATCAGATTGAGACATCTTGCAAAATGTAAAATAAAAAACAACATATAAAGCAAAATTTGTCAATTTCCTTATATGACAGTTTCAGGAATGGAAATAAATGCAAATAGCATAGCCCTCTGACATAGAAAAAGGCAAGAGGCAAAAAGCAATGGGGCAAATAAATAATGAAAAACATTTAGCACCAAGTATGACGCACAGCGTAACTGAAATTTTTTTGGGCGCCAACCATGTCCGGAAATGACACACTCGCGTCACTACCAACGCAACCCTGTGTGAACCTCTGCGTCAATTACGACGCCAGAAATGACGAACTTGCATCAACGGACGTGCCTTTCATGCCAAAAAATTCTCGTGCCAAGAATGACGCAATAAAGTGTAGCATTTGGCACACCGCGAGCCTAAATCAGCCTGCAATTTGAAACAAAGTAGTCAATTGAAAAAAAGACTAAACCCCAGGTAAGAAAAATATTTCTTAATGTTAATTTTCCCTAAATATGAAACTGACAGTCTGCACAAGGAAATACATGAACCTGACTCATGGCAAATATAAGTACAATACATATATTTAGAACTTTATATAAATGCATAAAGTGCCAAACCATAGCTGGGGTGTCTTAAGTAATAAAAAACATACTTACCAAAAAGACACCATCCACATATAGCAGATAGCCAAACCAGTACTGAAACAGTTATCAGTAGAAGTAATGGTATATGAGAGTATATCGTCGATCTGAAAAGGGAGGTAGGAGATGAATCTCTACGACCGATAACAGAGAACCTATGAAATAGACCCCCATTAGGGAAATCATCGTATTCAATAAGTGATACTCCCTTCATGTCCCTCTGACATTCGCTGTACTCTGAGAGGAATCGGGCTTCAACAATGCTGAGAAGCGCATATCAACGTAAAAATCTTAGCACAAACTTACTTCACCACCTCCATAGGAGGCAAAGTTTGTAAAACTGAATTGTGGGTGTGGTGAGGGTTGTATTTATAGGCATTTTGAGGTTTGGGAAACTTTGCCTCTCCTGGTAGGATTGTATATCCCATACGTCATTAGCTCATGGACTCTTGCCAATTACATTAAAGAAATGCTCATCCTCAGAAAAATTAGAATAAAGAGAAGGCTCTAAGGAAAAATTAACACACAAATCAGAAGAAATATGTTCAACTTTTCTCTTTCTTTTCCCTGAAATTGGAAAAGCATTAAGTGCGGCAGAGACAGCTGATTGCAGCTGTGTAGCAAAGTCCACTGATAGAAAAATAGCCTCAGATGAAGACTGTGCCGTGGCACAGGGAACTGCCTGTGAAATCTCTAGTGGCGGGGACTGAATCAAACATTGTGGCATGTCCTGGACTACAGAGTCCTGAGAAGTGGAAGGCTCAGAAGGGTTAAAGGGACAGTATACACTCATTTTCATATAACTGCATGTAATAGACACTACTATAAAGAATAAGATGCACAGAGACTGATATAAAAATCCAGTATAAAACTGTTTAAAAACTTACTTAGAAGCTGTCAGTTTAGCTCTGTTGAAAAGGTAGCTGGAAAGCCCACTGCAAGTGGCAAATAAGACACCCCCCCCCCCCCTCCCCCTTCTTTTGCATATGAAAAGGCCCTTTACAAAAACAGGAGCAAGCTGGAGAAGGTAGCTGACAGTATTCACATAAAACTTTGGGGCTTGGTTAGGAGTCTGAAAATCAGAGCAATGTTATTTAAAAATAAGCAAAACCATACATTTAAAAAAAAAAAAAAAAACTTTATGGGCTATATAAATAGATCATCTACAAAACATTTATGCAAAGAAAAATTGAGTGTATAATGTCCCTTTAATTTTACCAGGTAATGAAACCTGAGGCTTAGAAATGTTAGGCTTAGATAACAAAACTGTAGCCAAACATGAAGAACAAAACTGAGCAGGGGGGCAAACACTTTGCTCCTCACAGTATAGGCAGACATCTGCCGCAAATAATTGAAAAGCAGATTCCCCCAGATCATGATATAACAAGTAAAAAAAAAAAAAAGATGCCCAACAGTAAATAAATGAACAATAAATATCAAGTGCATTTAATAAATGAAGCACCTCTATACAACCTCAGCAACGGCTGGGGTACTCATCACCTCCTGAGGAAAATAAACACTGCAGTAACCACTCCAAACACCCAACTTAAATCCGGCACTTCCGTGAGTCGCGATAGCGGCTAAAACATAAAATATACCGTTAGAGCTCCAAACTGCCACAATATCCCTACAGGTTTAAAAATAAAAAACATATTTAATTAAAAAAAAATATCACAGGAGCCCCACAAATGACTGCTCAATAATGAAAGGATCCCTACGATATTTAATTAATCATCCCCAGACCCTCTCAGAGGATTAACAGGAGCCATCCAGATCTCCAAGTAGTGCCTATTCAGTGTCCATAAATAAAAAAGGCACTTAAGATCTCTGCTGTGGAGCATACACAGCACTTTCAAGTCTGACAGCTTCACATCCACATCTGACAGGGACCTGATATAACACGGAAAGCAGTGTAAAGCTTAACACTGGTTGCCAGAGGGAGTGTTAGCATAAATTGCTGGAAGGAAGACAGAGAAGTTCCCTGCGACATCCAGCAGCTAACCTTCACCAATACTCAGACAAGAGATTTATATGGCTACTCTATAAACCCCAGTCCTGTCTTGCAGGGAAAATACCCATTGAAGGGCTTCCAGAAATCTTAAGAACACATTCTTCGCCAATCTCCTAAGTTTACTGAGGACTCAGGGGAAGGGGAGGATACTTATAGCTTTGGCTGGGGTGTCTTTGCCTCCTCCTGGTGGACAGGTAATGTATTCCCAACAGTAATTAATGAATTTGTGGACTCTCCCTGCCTTTGGAAATCAATTAGAAAAACAGTTAGTGACATGGGTTAGCAAGGAAGGGGATAGATCTGGTGCAGAGAGGTAGATTTGGGTGTCATCAGCATACAAATTATATTAAATATGTGGGACTTTATTAACCCCTTTACGCAAATAGGACGTTCCATGCCAGCACAACCATGCTGGGCTTTAAAGCCGTGAAGACAGCATGCAGCTTCCCCCTTTGACAATGTCAAGGATTGGCCTTGGGCGGTTGCCTAGCGTTGGCAGTCCCCCTTTATCTGATTCCAGCTTTGAAATCACGTGTTGCATTGACGATTGCATGATTTCATTTTTACTAATAGTGTTTACATTGGAATTAACACTATTGTACCGGCATGAAGGCGTTAAGGAACCTAAGGAAGATGTATGTATTGAGAAGAGAGGGGGTCCAAGGACAGAGCCTTGTGCTACCCCAACAGAAGGTGGTAGAGAGGTGGAGGATGCATCATAGAAGGCTACATTAAAGGTTTGGTTGGACAGGTAGGTGGAAAACCATGAGCGGGCTGTGTTGCTAATGCTGAAGGATTGGAGGGTTTGATGCAAGAGAGGATGGTCAACAGTATCAAAGGCTGCAGACAGATCAAGAATTAACAGAGAACTGGCTTTTTTGATTTTGCTGTAATTAGGTCATTAGTAAGTTTAATAAATGCTGTCTCTGTGGAGTGTTGGGGGCAAAATCCAGATTGCAATGGATCAAGGAGGGAGTGTGATAAACGTGTATAAATTAGCCTTTCCAGAAGTTTAGAGGCAAGTGGAGTAGGAAAATAGGACGGTAGTTGGATGGGGAGTTTGGATGAAAAGAAGGTATTTTGAGTATAGGTGTGACTAGGGCAAGTTTAAAGGACATTGTACACTAGACTTTTCTTTGTATAAATGTTTTGTAGATGATCTATTTATATAGCCCATCTGGGGGTGTTTTTGTAAAAAAATGTATAGTATTGCTTATTTATAAATAACATTGTGCTGATTTTTAGACTCCTAACCAAGCCCAAAGTTTTAGATGTATACTGATGTCTACGGATTCCTGCTTGTGTAATGGGTCTTTTCATATGTGGTGGTGGTCGTGGTGGTGGGGGGAGTTTCTGCTTTTCCTGCTTTCACAGCCCATTTCACTGGGTGTCCCAGCCTAACCTCATCAACAGTGCTAAATTGTGAGCTTTTAAGTTTTTAAAATGTTTTGTACTGGATTTTTATATCATTATCTGTGTATATTCTTCTTTATAGTAGTGTCTAGTACATGCAGTTATATGAAAATTGGTGTATGCTGTCCCTTTACGGAATTAAGGAAATAAACCAGTAATGAGAAAGAAATTGAAAATAGGTGTGAGGATTGGAGTAAGAGTAGGAGAGAGGGAGGGCAGTAGTTGTGAAGGATGGGATCGAGGGGACAGGTAATGAGGTTAGAGGAAAATATAAGGGCAGAAACTTTATCCTCACCAACAGGGGCAAAAGAACTGTATTTGTGCCTTTTTAGGGTTTTGGATGTTTGTGAATGGTTAGGGGGGTTGGAGACTGGAAGTGTGTTGAGAGATTATTTTGTTTCTGATAGAATAAATTTTGTTGTTGAAGGCTGGCAAAATATTGAGTTTAGAGAGATGTGGTAATAGGAGGTGGGGGGCGGAGAACAGACATTTTGGGTTTGAAGAAAGAGTAGAGTTAAGAGTAGAGAAGTAAACCTGCTTAGAGAGGCTGAGGGCAGAACCATATGATTTTAAATTGAACTTGTATTGAATATAAAAAAATTGAGATTTATTTTAATATAGTTTGTGAATATATATATATATATGTGTACATTTCCAAATAGGGTAAGCACAATCTTACGACTTTTGCAGCAGCCAGGGTGCACTTCCTTAGCAACATAAAGATCCAATCCACAAAAAAAGGCACTCGCTGGTCTTTTCATAAAACTTAACATTTATTCCAATGTTACAACTTAAGAGCCGACATAACGCTTCGGTGCTCCCCTCGCACCTTTGTCAAATGTCATGTAGTGGTTCAATAAAGTTTCTTTTTTGTTTCTGTTTATCTTATTTTTTGTTTATTTCGTCTGGCAGGCGATATATTGTTATTTAGCTGCACCTTCATTTACAACATATGAGTAGGCTTACCAGAAGTCCCACTTTTACTGGGATTGTCCCTGTTTGGAGGCGCTGTCCCAGTGTCCCACCCGGTTGTTCATTCTGTCCCAGTAGGGTTGCCACCTCCGGGTTTCAAATCATGTGTCCGGGTTTCAGACCTTCTAAAACCGGGACACTTTATTCAAAATGACTAGACTGTGTCTTTCCAGCATAATTAGATGCTGGTTCTTTGTTACATACAGCCCTGCTTAGCTCAACGTTCGTGTCCTTCAAAGTTTACATTTAGTAATACAGATTGAGTGAGCAGCATAGGGTTTTTTTAATTTTGTAGTACTACTTGGTTTATTTTTCTAAGAATTTAACACCCCCCGACTCCTGGTGACATCACCAGTGATACACGTTTAGGGGAATCATGTGGGTATGACCAGGAAGTGCAGACAGGCAGGATTTTTGGCGTGGATCTTGCTTTACTTCATGCTAGCGTTTTGGCTGTAATCTTCCTGCATTATGGTATAGAGTAGCCTCTTAAACAGCTTTAGCAGGTACTTACGTGTTTCTTTTTTACTTATTTCATTCAATGTTGTATTTATGCCTTATCAGTATTTGGCTCTGTTCCTTAAATAGACACATAAAACACTGCAGATATTACATTGTGTGATATATACGCTTTTCACTATTTTATTAAATTGATCATTATGCTTGATGTTTGGCATTATTTAGAATCTGAACTTTAGCTGAATGATTTATTTGCTCATGTTGTGTATGGGTTGCCATGACAACGTAATGGTGCCTTTTTTTACTAGGGGGTGATGTTATGGTCTATTTAAACTGTATGATGCACTTGTTGTCAGACTGAGGAAGGGTAGAGTATCCACAAAACATTACACACATAAAAGCTACTACTTTAAAAGGACCTGAAATTGCCACGCCCCCTTGACCATGCCCCTGACCACAACCACCACTGGCACCGCACCAGCTGGTCCCAGTTTCACCTCTAAAAATGATGGTAAGCCTACATATGAGTGATGTGATATGTTTATGAAGGAGTAATGTGCAGCTTATATTATCAATGGTAGCGTGTTAGAGCATGTTTTGTTTACTTTTAAAGTGCATATTTGCCTATGATATGTATGGTTCCTTTAGGATTGGTTCTTATATTGTATGTATCTCATGTACTTACCATATACTTAGCTATGTCTGCATTTAGCGTCAGCTGTTGTTTTTAATTTTGCACTTTGTTAACAGTTACGGATAGATAGGGATTTTTTTGCCATAGCAAGTGTTTACAGCAGGTTGCTAGGCAACGGGCGCCGCCTCAAGACGTGCGCACCGGGCCGCATGCCTGTTTTGATTCACTCGAGGGTAATGTGCACATGAGGTGAGTGGTATATAAGTTTGGTATACAGTTTGGGTATTGTTGTTGGTCTGAAGAAATGTCACAAGGGATTAAAAAGATTACCCCTATGTAAATCTGGAGAGCGCCTTCCTTCTTTTGTTGTATATGTATATATATATATATATATATATATATATATATATATATATATATATATATACAGTATATATGTATGTGTGTATAGATACATAGAAACACATAAATACATATGTACACACATAAGACATCTATATGTAAGTGCATTGGAGCCCTTAAGTAGATGAAAACATGTACATATTTATGCAATATTCATATTTCATAAAGGTTTTAACTATGTATTTACTGTAAATATTCCACATTCCAATGTTATGCACATAGCAGAATTTGTTCTAAGTTGTTTTAAATAGGTATTCCTATATATATATATATATATATATATATATATATATATATATATATATATATCTGTACATATCTATACCTATATATAATCATATAGATATATAGGTATAGATATATATTGTGCCAAAAAACATCATATATATGTAGAAATATGCATTTATGAATAAATAGAACATATTGTGCAATTGGAACAACACTGGAATGTGAAATACTCATATTTTAATGTCTGATTAGTGCACATGAGAATATGCCATAGTGTTTGGGGATGTTTTTCCATTGACTTCTATGGGGAAACACGTGAATGCACACACTATAATGTAAGTTCGGCTTCTTGCACTCGTTGGGTTAGTGTGCTAGTGGAAACAGTTTACTTTCAACTCATACGAGCACAACCCAACGAGCGCAAAAAGCTTACTTCTAGTGTATAATATGAATGGGTGCACTTAAAAGGAAAGCGGGTAATTATGATGAAACTAATGCAAAAATGGCAAACTTGCCTCACGGATATATTCAGATTTTATAGGTTCCAACGATTTATGTTGCAGTATGAATATGAATGTGCATTGTTTGACACCCTCTGCTGCAACCATTTCTCTGTTTACAGTGTTATTCCATATTCTTTACAATTATTATTCTTTCAGATTTTTTATACCAACCAAAAAAAACATAGTACACATTGTTGTGCCACTAAACATTATCTGTGTAACCTGTTTTTCCTTCCTATCACTCTGTTGGATCTGTCTATAGAGTAGTTCTTCCCCTGGCCACTAGCCAGTGCTGTTTCATTGTGTTTCAGCGTAAGACACTGTCACACCTGCATGTGCCGGACTGTTGTCGGCCCATGAGGTTGCAACTTGTTTGGTGCAGATTTTCACATTTGCAAACATAAAAGTGATGACTGATATGTATCTTTATTCATAATCAATTCAAGCCACTAGTCTCTATATGATAAAGCTTGTTTTTAATGCATTTCATAACTGATATATGCAGTAAAATGGAAGTGTGACCTTATTGACTTTTTATAGATAATGGTGAAATTATGTTTAGGGGTTTGCTGCACCAACACCTGATCATTGTCCTCAAAAGAATCTTGTTGTGCTTAGATCCAATCAGAGGTTATTAATTTGTATAATCTCTTATATAATTTTATAATTAGCAAAAATATGTTGCTGTTTTTTTTTTTAGTTTAATCCTCCCCCCTCAACTTAAATAACCATTACATAATGACTGGTCCAAAATATCAGTGATTTGGATATAAACAGATAACAGGACATACTTGAAAATGAGAGAAATCTCAATGTATCCTTCCTGGTAAAATATTTTATAAATAAATATTGCAAAGAAACAAACTGCTGAAGCACAGTATATATGGTAAACAAGAAACAGAATGCTGCTGCTTTTACTGTTGGAGCAGTGGCTGATTACATGCTTTACACAAATGTACAGTGATTTCATAACATCTGCTTGCTTTAATCAAATGCATCAAACACCAGGTCACATATATGTTAACATACACACTGGTGATTGGCTGGTGAGTCTGTCCATCATACATCATATGACGGGTCTGGAGAGTGGGTCTTCCCAGAATTCTCTGCTCAGGAACCCCTTCCCCCACATAAGGCTCCTGGGAAAGGAATTCCTCCTGCAGGACCAGTCTGCCCTAGCCCTCCCTCCCCTCCCCTCCTCCCAGGCAGAGGATGCTCAGACTACATAGTATTCCTCATGCCCCATGCAATCTTTGTTTCAGAAAAAAAATATGGAGACCTTCACAGTGAATAAATATTAAGTTCTCTAATAACTTATCTACCACACACAGACAGTAACCCTCAGACTCTGAAAGAGACCCTAAGAGATGGGACATCCATAGGCACCCAGGGAGAAAGTAACAGAAATCTACAAGATTCAAAAATAGATCTGTTTATGGGGTTGTGCATTTTGTATTGTTAATCTTTTATAGGTGGATATTTGAGTCACTGTCAGTGAGTGAATATTAATTTACATATTTAGACTATATGAATCATCTCTATTCAGTATTAACATTCCTATAACATTACAGTTAAATGTTTGTTATAATATATTGATTCACATATATGCAAATGCTCTGATAACTCTTTATTGAAAACGTATGTTTGCTTTGTGATTGTTTAACTTGATTGATAGTAGTGTCCTTTCTAGGTAATGTAAATTTGTATTTATATGCTGCCAAGCACATGCAAGCACTTTATAGGACTGCAGTTAGAATGCAGAGAATGATAATCTAATCCAGGGATCCGTGTGATATAAAGGGTCAGTCCTTGCAACTATTCCAGACATAGGAGGACAGCTGAATGTTTATCAACACATACAACCCCAGGTATCAGGCTGAAACCTGCATTACATTCTAGTTCTAATGTTCCGCTTTTAAATATAGACCTATAATGTTAGAGAATATGACAACCACTTCTTTTGTAGCCAAGATTAAATTAGTTTAAACTTGTAAAGCCAATTTATTTTATCAATCAAAATTACCAGAGGATTTGGGAAGGGTTTTTATTTCTGCTTATTATTTTATGCCTGCCATATAATGTAAGCCAGGGTTATTTTTGTACCACTTTATTTATAGGTAACAAACCACATTTATATTTAGGCTATGACTGCTCCAGACTTATTTCAGTTCTCTCACCACAATTTATATAGGATGTAAATTAATGTTTGTGCACTTTTCCTCAAGAGAATTAAATTGCATTTTTCAATCAGATTATCTGCAGAAATTCAAATCTGATATACATTGTACACAGAGCAGTTAAATATACAGTTATAGAAAACTGTTTACGGGAAAATAAAAGATATTTGTACTACAATTTACTACAATTTAAATTTGCAAGATTCAAATATTAATTTGCTGTTATTATTATTATTATTATTATAGAACCCTCAGACAAAACTCTTTAGTTTTAAATGTTCTATATTTTGCAAATGTACAGCTATCACCTGTAAGCTAGACATGTTTGACATGTGGCCATTCATTTGAAAGATCGGGCTTGAGGGCCAAGATATGGGGCTGCAGAAGAACCCTCATCACAGCACTAATAGCCTCTGAGCACCTGGCACAGCTGATAAATGGCAAGGGACCAAGTTCACTTATTTTACTAATTATCTCCTTAAAAAGGATTATGCATTTATGCAAAGCTGGAAACCCCTTTATGCTGCAGACAAGGATAATAAGGATATAGACAGTGATTGGAGCATACACATGTATGCCTATTTCTCATTTGCTCACCAGGCATATCGCCATCTGGAGTGGCATGGGGACACAGTTTTGACTATGTATTTTAACCCTTTTCACATAGTAATACAAAATCATTTGTTTAAAACTAAAATGCTCTAGCAAATTAGAATGTCCCTTTAAGCAGTTAAAGAAGCCCATCTATATATTTTTCATCACATGCTTAATACAATCTATTTAAGTATGTTCAGTATAAAGGGTTTCATAATGTATACAATGTTGTGTTTCAGAAAGCATCCAGTATAAATGATTAACCCCATTGGCTACCACAGAGGGCTTGAATGTATTGATTTGCTACCCAACATGTGGTATCCTTATGCAGCAGCAGCATCAGCAGCAGCAAAAGAGTTAATAATGTGCCTACATGCTAATTAAATTAAATCATTAATATTGAGCATACATTTAATATTATGCTAGGTTCATTATGATATACATTATTTTTAAGAAGCATAGATATACTGCATAATTGTTGTAGTCTGTCACGCATCTGCACATCTCAACACTTACCATGTGGAGTAAAAAGAACAAATCTAATCCAATGTTACTCAGTAGAAACATAAGTGAAATAAAAAAATAAATTAATACATTTAAGCTGAGTTTACATTGTAGCTGATAATCGTCAATTGTAAATTGATAATAATCTCAGATGTTATAATCAGGGCTGAACTGGGAATAAAAAGCAGCCCTGGAAAAATTTAAAGACCAGCCCTATTTTTCGTTGCATGTGCCCGATTTTATTCAAGGGGATTGCTGGGATACTTCTTTCTTCAATATTTTTTTACAGAATTAAATTCTGTTAGTTTGTAATAAAAAAATAAAATGCCTGATTGTTGTTATATATAGGCACCCTACGACCCAATTTTATCCATGACTACCTTTCACAGTGTGAAAATAATTATCCATAGTGTAATTTGGAGAAGACACTCAAAATGGCTTGTCACTCAGTCTCACAGTGTGACTTGACTAGACACTAGAAAACATTCAAAGGATGGCTACTGGAATGGTACATGGGCTAGGAAATAAAACTTACAAGGAAATACTTTGTGACCTTAATATGTATAGCTAAGAGGAGAATATAGGTGATACACCAGAAGCAACACCCCCCTAAATTGTTGCCTGCCACCCCCAGCTGCTGCAGCCCACCAGGAAATTGGTAGGCCAATCCAGCCTTGTTTATAATACTGCATCGTCTACCATTGTACAGTTAACATACTTTTGCTTTACATTTTACCAGCTTGCGAAAAATATGACAGGTGACAGTTTTCTTTTTATCCAATATGTGATGCTCTGCAAGATCTAATCACATCTGTATAGTCCGTCAGTAGTGGGCGTGACTGATATTTACATATGTACATATATGTGATACCCCGTACAGCTAATGAGATCATTAGGAAAAACGAGAAACCAGAAATCCCTACTGCAACATCAAGAAATGGCATTTAGTAACCCATTATCACACTCTTTCTTTTTATTTCATATTTATAGTCTCCTCATCTTTAGGAATGGGATTTTGCTCAGCAATTTTGTCAACATGATCAGCAGTTAAAGGGACAGTATACTGTAAAATAGTTTTTCCCTTAATGTGTTTACAATTGCTTTTTCTACCAACTGCAGAGTAAAAAATGAATGAAAATTAGCTTTTTAAGGCTTATTTGTGTATATTAAAGCTCTGATTTTGTGTTTTGAAGCCACAGCCTAATAAAATAGGTTGAGCTTGTAGGTATAATCAGATCTCATTACTGTATCACATTGTGCACATATACCTGTTCTTTATCTTATTTCTGTCCTTAAAACAATCACCAATACTTTGAGAGAACAATGGAAAATCAACATTGTATTACCTTATGTCTGCTTTATCCTACTGGGAGTGTAATTTCTTCTGCTGGCTGTGTTTACAAGGCTTATCTATAGCTGGTACGCACGGCCACAAACTTTCAGAATAGGTGGGGATACCACATGCTAAATCAACTATTTCAAATGCCAATATAAGGGTAAAGGAGCTATTTGTAAACAATTTAATACACTCCAGCAGGTAAAGTGGATCATTGGGAACAAATTAAAGGGGAGAAATTTTTTGAGTAAACTGTCCCTTTAAGTGTTTGCTCATTTTAGGAGAGGAGAGTAATTGTGGCCACTTTGTTTTATAAGAAAATGCACGTTTATTCTTTTTTTTTTTTAGATGAAATTCTGAACAAATCAAGAAAATGTTTTCCATCACTGATTAAAAAATACTTATAAAATATAAAAAGTTAAATAATATATTCATTAGGCAAACATGCCCAAATACCAGGCATGGGCACTGTGCAGCTTCATTAGCTGCTGAATGCGGAAGTAGGCGACCCATCATAGTCTGTGCAATTCCAGATCTTAGTGTGGTGATCTTTCTCAAGCATAAATCCAGCTCTGAAAAGTTCTTCTCAAGCAGCAAGTATTACAGTAGACTATTTGTATAAACTGCTCCTATTAAGCTTCTCCATGTTTTGGTATTATACCAGTACTAGAGTTTATTTGCTGTCCACTGCAGTGGCGGCTGGTGAAGTTTTAAATTAATGGGGCAGAATATTCTGACATTTCCATAACCATAATAAGTTGCTGTTTTACATACAGAAGTCAGACATTTATTCAGCAATGTATGTACATTTGTTATATAATTTAGCTAAAACAAACAACATCATATTAAAGATCCTCTTTATGATATTTAATCCAAAGTAAATCACTGAATAAACTATAACTGAAGACACAAATGCTGGGAATTGACATGTTTTCTATTTTTACTACTATTTACTACTATTTACTAATATTTTGAGCAAACTATCTGTATTAGACACCAGGGGCAGACTGACCCATCAAGCAATTGGTCATGGACCAAAGGTCTGCAGTCGGGGGGGGGGGTACCACAGACCATCTGATCCTTTACAATAAGCTTCAGGCAAGGTCCACTGGAAGTAATGATCATTAGTGCTATGCGCTTTGAAAAGCTCAGTACACGGCAGAAGCAGTGAGTATTTTTGTTGGATTTTTCGTCAGTCAGCCCCTGTTAGACACTTGTATAATAACAACAACAATAATAATCATAAAAATATTAGCTTAGGTTTATAGAGAACAGTTTAAATGGCTATGCCACTCTTCCCTGCATTAAAGTAGGATACAACTAGTGCTTCTCATTTTTATATATTAAAATGGCTTTTTTCAACCCTACAAATGCATTTATTTTCAAACTGTTAAATTTCAGTTATATTTGCTCAAATAAGAAATATATATACTTTTTAAATATTAGCAATGACTGACATTGACAATACTATTTATTAAACTTTGAATCTTGTGTAATGTGAATAAATCATTAGAAGAATAGATGGAGAAGATAACACTTGACTAGCCTGTGTATTTGTGTCTTCAAAATTAATATCCATTTCACAGTGCACAGATTTGGAGCCATAGAAAATTACTTACAGTGATTGAGATGTGATTGGCCAGCTTCAACTATTGCTTGCTGGTAGATGCAGTTCTCTCCTGTTTTATTATCTAGGGCTGTGGGCTACAGCTTCTTGTGTCTTAATGATAAGTTTACATTAAAGGGACAGGAAGGGAAGGGTCTATAAATAATAAGGCATGCATGGGGCAGTTTAAGAATTGTCCATAAAAAAGGAAAGGAGAAAAAGAAGGGAAATAAAAGGTGTTTTTGAGCTGGTATTTTAAGATGCATGATTCCATTTGGGGTCATTTGGAAGGACACTGCCCTCACTGACCCAATGGACCAGCCACCACTGGCCACTATTTATTTCTAGAAATCAGTTTGTGTCAACAAGTAAGATTATATGATTTCATCTCCAACACATTTCTTTTATTTATTGTAAGAGCAAACAAATGGTGGAACTGAGGAGGCATTGGCTGGCAATACAGTATATAACTTTAAAAATGGATAAGATATGTCACACTGAGAAAAGGTCCTTCCCAGAGAGAAAACTGACATAAGAAAATATGAGCAGAATGACCTAGGGCTCTCAATGGCTTCTGGGACTGAACTAACATCATGTAATTCAGCATGTACGCTAACAAGTAAAACAGCAATTTGTTGTTTTGTGGAAGTAAGGCAGACACCACAATGATATTGGTAGGAAAAGCAGGAGACTAAACAGCACCAAGCAAAGGTTCAGCAACACTAAGGCAGTCCTTACTTGCAACTCAAATGTAGCTGTGGGTTAGGCAGCAGACCTAACAGAGCAAACCAATGTTCAGCAACATTGGCCCTCCGAAATGTCTCAGATGATGTGTGATAGTCATGGGATAAGAGGTCTGCCTTGTGTCCTGCCCTCAGGGTCTCCAGCCCGGGCAAATGTCTTGGTTTCCAGTGAATTACCAAGCTCTGCCCAGGATGTTCCCTGACTCTGACTGGGTCAGTCCATAGCACTTCCACCCACAACATGCCTATTACCCCTCCAAATGATGGCCCCACCCACAAAACACTAGTGGGCCACCGCCCACAAACCCTGTGTCCTGCCTGTCCTGGCACGCCTACAGGAAATATTAGGTTAACAACTGTGAGACAGTCTTATATCAGACTGATATTCAAAACCTAGCGGCATGGAGAGAAATCATTAAAAATCTTTTTTTTTAGACCTTATATTTTAATGTAGTCGTCTCAACTTCCCATCAAGAACCCTACATTGTGAAGTTAATAGCTTTTTAAACTACAATTTGTGTTTCTAACTTTTTTTTAGGGACCTCTTCATACTGACGAGATGTCTTAGATCCTGTCACCTGAGCGGCAAGCTTAAGAATTTCAGGTCCTTAAAAAGAACAATCTATGGTTCAGCAACAGGATTCCAGCAGTCATACATGTAGTAGACAAAAGTAATAAACAATCAGCAAAGACAGATCAAAAAAGTAAGCAGCACAAAGCTAAATTTCACCCAGTACTATAACACAAAACAAAGGCTCCAAGATAAACTATAAATATTCTTTGAGATAAGAGCATATTAATTAATAACATTTGCTAGCTACAAATCTACTAAATGCATAGGGGATATCAAACTCTGAAATAACACTTGACCTTCTACAAATTAGACATATTTGGTGGTAGGAAGATAAATGTATTTAAAATAAATATTAATACTGCTGTCATTTAAGAATCACTATTGCTCCAGGGGGAATAGGAACTATGTTAAATTAACAATAAACAAATCTATAGGGTAAAAGGAGCCTTAAAAAATAAATAAATAAACATACCCAAATATTGTAAGATAATTTACAATACACCACATTGCTTCTGGTATTATATAATAGATTTTAGATATATATCATTTATCACCTTTTTTTTGTTAGCTGGCATGTGGCATATGCCACATAAATGCCACTAAAGAATCTGATATTTAGTAAGTGTGTCCTTTGAATTAATGTAACCTTTAACTTTCATGGTTTATATGGGACACATTAGGCTGGCATTTCTTATATCTAGAATTTATTAGCTTAACTCTTCCTTTTAGCTCTCAGTCAACTAAGGCTCTGTGTAGTGAAGAGTTCTGGCAACAGACAGAGCATAAGCGAGAAACGCGTTAAGCCCATGGGGAGCAGTAAGCCTTGGCAGCCGGCAAAGTAATATGTGTTTGTAGCCAAAAGAAGCTCTATTGAAAAAGCACATGCTGCTTTATGTAACGGTGTCCAAGATATCATAACTGATAGCCTATACATCTCTAGGCTAATGTGGTTGAAGCCAAATAAGCACAGGGAGTAACAGATCCTATGCTTGGGGAGACATGACTTCTAAAATCTTTTGCTCTTACATATAACTTTTTGAAGTATTATGAATATTTCTATATACAAATTATTTCCTTGGATGAAGAAACGTCCTCAATGGCTCTTAAAGGGACAGTAAAGTAAAAAAAAAATATTTCATGATTTAAATAAGGCATGTAATTTTAAACAACTTTCCAATTTACTTTTATTACCAATTTTGCTTTGTTCTCTTGGTATTCTTAGTTGAAAGCTAAATCTAGGAGGTTCATGTGCTAATTTCTTAGACCTTGAAGACTGCCTCTAATTTGAAAGCATTTTGACAGCTTTTCACCACTAGAGGGTGTAAGTTCATGTGTTTCATATAGATAACATTGAGCTCAGGCACGTGAAGCTCCTAGGAGCCAGCACTGATTGGCTAAAAATGCTAGTCTGTCAAAAGAACTGAAATAAGGGGGCAGTTTGCAGAGGCATAGATATAAGGTAATCACAGAAGTAAAAAGTATATTATTATAACTGTGTTGGTTATGCAAATTTGGGGAATGGGTAATAAATGGATTATCTACCTTTTTAAACAACAAAAAATCTGGGGTTTACTGTCCCTTTAAGTTTCAAGTAAATTTGTCAATTCCTGCATTACTATACAGTATGTTACATGGAGTATAAAAGATGGAAAAATAAAATGAGCAAAAAACTTGAGTATGTCTGTCTGATACCATTTGAGCCAACTATTCTGTTCTAAAATAGGAGCCAATTTTCTTACATATGACCATGCAAGTCACTAAATATGTCTTACTACATTTTATGTGACTGTTCAGTTGTATATCTACATTGTAACATGATTATATAAATTTGAAATGCAGCTTATAGTACTTATAAAACTGTGCTGAGCAATTTTATACTGATCCCCTGTGAGTTCTCATTATATTTTATATGTATATTGTACTTTTTCTTTCTTTTCTATAAAGAAGGCACATCTGTAATATTGTCCATTTTTTCTTTATATTCCTTAGTATAAGATATTAAGAAAAGTCTTATTTGACATAATTATGTTTTGCAGAAACTCTTTTAGTTGATGTGGGACATTTCATAGTAATTATATGACCAATTAATGTTATTAAAGGGAGACTAAACACCACAGTTTTCATATAAAATGTTTGGTTTTGAATAGTAAAACAACTTACAATATACTTCCATTATTTATTTTTTCCCATTTTCTTGTAATTTAGCTCTGACATTGTGGCTTTTCTAATTCTAAGAGCTGAAAATACACACTGCAGACTTTCCAAAGCTAACCCTGCTGCATATCTATCTATGATTGGATTTAGGAGATAACTGCAATGCAGTGCATTTTATACTAACATAATGACTGTGGTTAACTTTGTCAGCTGCAGACTCAAGCCCAGATTAGTGTCTCCAACTAAAGGAAGAGTCTAGTTGAAATTCAAATTTCACAATTCAGATAGGGCATGCAATTTTAAACAACTTTCCAATTTACTTTTATCATCAAATTTTCTTTGTTCTCTTGGCATTCTTGGTTGAAAGCTAAACCTAGGTATGCTCATATGCTTATTTCTAAGCCCTTAAAGGCCATCTCTTATCTCAGTGCATTTTGACAGTTTTTCACAGCTAGACAGCGCTAGTTCTCGTGTGCCATATATAGATAACATTGTGCTCCTGTGGAGTTATTTATGAGTCATTGGATTGGATACAATGCAAGTCTGTCAAAAGAACTGAGATAAGGGGCAGTCTGCAGAGGAATAGATACAAGGTAATCACAGAGGTAAAAAGTCTATTAGTATAACTGTGTTGATTACAAAACTGGAGAATGGGTAATAAAGGGATTATCTGTCTTTTTAAAGAATTATAATTCTGGAGTAGACTGTCCCCTTAAAGGGACATTATACACTCATTTTTTCTTTGCATAAATGTTTTGTAGATTATCTATTTATATAGCCCATAAAGTTTTTTTTTAAATAAATGTATAGTTTTGCTTATTTTTAAATAACATTGCTCTGATTTTCAGACTCCTAACCAAGCCCCAAAGTTTTATGTGAATACCGTCAGCTACCTACTCCAGCTTGCTCCTGTTTGTGTAAAGGGTCTTTTCATATGCAAAAGAAGGGGGGGGGGGTGTCTTATTTCTCACTTGCAGTGGGCTTTCCAACTACCTTTTCAACAGAGCCAAACTGACAGCTTCTAAGTAAGTTTTTAAACAGTTTTATACTGGATTTTTATATCAGTATCTGTGCATCTTATTCTTTATAGTAGTGTCCATTACATGCAGTTATATGAAAATGAGTGTATACTGTCCCTTTAAGGCAAGTGTTGGGTGGAGTGTGGCTGCTGAAAACAATTATAGCAAGTGCAACACAACAAAGTTTTGCAAATAAAGGGTTTTTACTGTCCCTTTCTGTTTTCAGGGTTGTTTAAAGAAATGTTTTGTACGAGGACCTTGACATGTATTTTTCATTTGTGTTTCTTTTTAAAGCAGCAATCTGGTCACCCTACTTTAAAGGGATATTAAACACCTCTTGCCTTTGTATAAAAGAATTGTGTTTGTCCCATGCTTCCTAAAAAGGTCAAAAAGCATATTCCGTAACCTAGGTTTTTAAAATGATTCATATCAAACAGCTGGTTTAGGCAATTTGCAGCATTCTGAAAACCTAGGTTACAGAGTTTTCTTTTTGGTCTCTTTAGGGAGTGTGGGACAAGCATTTTTTTCCCCACTGGAGTATAAAGTGTTTAAAGTCCATTTAAGGATGTAGTTTGTCAAAGACTGATGCAGACCACATGACTAAGTTTCACCAAACGTTTGTCCGCATACATAAGATGGATGAACAGTAGATACAGATAAAATGCAAGAGCCGTGTTGAATTTAACTTTTTTAATATTGGGCTATATAATTTAAGGGATATTTAATTCAATAGCACACCAAGGGCGCAATCCGATATACGGCGTAGTTTGCGGCGCAAGCGAGGGAACCTGCGTCGCCCGCAGTTTCAGCTCACAACTCAAGCTATCCAATATACGGCGCCGTCAGATGCTAACGTGCCGTAAGTCGGATAAACCAGCGATGTCCAGAAATCTGCGCAAGTACAAATTTCTGGCGTCGCTAGTGACTTGCGCCACGTTAGAAACTGCCGGTGCCTACAAAACCTGACTAAAGTATGAAATCACCCGCACTGTCTAACACGCCTCCTAAACATAGCCCGACACGTCTAACCCTCTATCCGCTATCCCCCCTCACTAGCCTAACAATAAAAAATGTATTAACCCCTAAACCGCCGCTCCCAAACCCCGCCGCAACCTAATAAAGTTATTAACCCCTAAACCGCCGCTCCCGGACCCCCTGCCAGCTATATTAAATCTATAACCCCCTAAAGTGAGCCCCTACCCCGCCGCCATCTATTTTAAAATTATTAACCCCTAATCTAATCCCCCTACCCCGCCGCAATCTCTATTAAATTATTTAACCCCTAAAATACTAAACTATCCCTACCACTAAACCTAAGTCTAACCCTACAAACAGCCCTGAAAAGGGCTTTTTGCGTGGCATTACCCCAAAGTAAACTGCTCTTTTGCCAGCCCTTAAAAGGGCTTTTTGCGGGGCATGCCCCAAAGAAAACTGCTCTTTTGCCAGCCCTTAAAAAGGCTTTTGGCGGGGCTTTGTCACAAAGTAATCAGCTCTTTTGCCTACAATCTAAATCCCCCTACACAGCTGCCACCTATAATAAATGTATTAACCCCTAATCTAATCCCCCTACACCGCCGCCAGCTATATTAAACACATTAACCCCTAATCTAATCCCCCTACACCGCCGCCAGCTATATTAACTATATTAACCCTAATTATATTAGGGTTAATATAGTTAATATAATTATTATATTATATATATTAACTATATTAACCCTAATTATATTAGGGTTAATATAGTTAATATCGTTATTATATATATATATTAAGTATAATAACCCTATCTAAATCTAACATCCCTAACTAAACTCTTATTAAAATAAATCTAATATTAATATTAAATAGCAAATTAGGCTAAAGTTTTATGCATACAGTATAATTCCAGTGAAGTGCCATTCCCCAGAATACTGAAGTGTAAAATATACATACATGACAGCCTGATACCAGTTGCTGCTACTGCATTTAAGGCTGAGTTTACATTATATCGGTATGGCAGAATTTTCTCATCAATTCCATTGTCAGAAAATAATAAGCTGCTACATACCTCTTTGCAGATTAATCTGCCCGCTGTCCCCTGATCTGAAGTTTACCTCTCCTCAGATGGCCGAGAAACAGCAATATGATCTTAACTACTCCGGCTAAAATCATAGAAAAACTCAGGTAGATTCTTCTTCAAATTCTACCAGAGAAGGAATAACACACTCCGGTGCTATTATAAAATAACAAACTTTTGATTGAAGGTATGAAACTAAGTATAATCACCACAGTCCTCTCACACATCCTATCTATTCGTTGGGTGCAAGAGAATGACTGGTAATGGCAGTTAGGGGAGGAGCTATATAGCAGCTCTGCTGGGTGAATCCTCTTGCACTTCCTGTTGGGGAGGAGTTAATATCCCATAAGTAATGGATGATCCGTGGACTGGATACACTTAACAAGAGAAATTCCTATTTAAATCTAAATACCTATAAAATAAACCCTAAGATAGCTACAATGTAATTAATAATTACATTGTAGCTATTTTAGGGTTTATATTTATTTTACAGGTAACTTGGTATTTATTTTAACTAGGTACAATAGCTATTAAATAGTTAATAACTATTTAATAGCTACCTAGTTAAAATAATAACCAATTTACCTGTAAAATAAATCCTAACCTAAGTTACAAATACACCTACACTATCAATAAATTAAATAAACTACAAATATCTAAACTAAAATACAATTAAATACACTAAACTAAATTACAAAAAAAAACAAACACTAAATTACGAAAAATAAAAAAAAGATTACAAGATTTTTAAGCTAATTACACCTAACCAATCAGCCAATCGGATCGAACTTGAATCTGATTGGCTGATTCAATCAGCCAATCAGATTTTTCTACCTTAATTCCGATTGGCTGATAGAATCCTATCAGCCAATCGGAATTTGACGGACGCCATCTTGGATGATGTCATTTAAAGGTACCTCATTCATCGTTCAGTCGTCGGCCGGGATGGATGCTCCGCGTCGGAGGAGCGAAGAAAGAAGATTGAAGATGCCGCTTGATGGAAGATGCTGCCGGATGGAAGAAGACTTTCCTGCCGCTTGGAGAAAGACATCGCCGGGATGAAGAATTCTTCTTTGCCGCTTGGAGAAATACATCGCTGGGAAGTAGACTTCTTCTTTGCTGCTTGGATAGACATCGCCCGGATCGGATGAGGAGTTCGGCCTGGTTGGGTAAAGACAAGGTAGGGAGATCTTCAGGGGGGTAGTGTTAGGTTTATTTAAGAGGGGTTTGGGTTAGATTAGGGGTATGTGGGTGGTGGGTTGTAATGTTGGGGGGTGGTATTGTGTCTTTTTTTCAGGCAAAAGAGCAGTTTTCTTTGGGGCATGCCCCGCAAAAGGCCCTTTTAAGGGCTGGTAAGGTAAAAGAGCTTTGAACTTGTTTAATTTAGAATAGGGTAGGGCATTTTTTTATTTTGTGGGGTTTATTATTTTATTAGGGGGCTTAGAATAGGTGTAATTAGCTTAAAAATCTTGTAATCTTTTTTTTATTTTTTGTAATTTAGTGTTTGTTTGTTTTTGTAATTTAGTTTAGTGTATTTAATTGTATTTTAGTTTAGATATTTGTAGTTTATTTAATTTATTGATAGTGTAGGTGTATTTGTAACTTAGGTTAGGATTTATTTTACAGGTAATGGGTAATTATTTTAACTAGGTAGCTATTAAATAGTTAATAACTATTTAATAGCTATTATACCTAGTTAAAATAATTAACAATTTACCTGTAAAATAAATATAAACCCTAACATAGCTACAATGTAATTATTAATTATATTGTAGCTACCTTAGGGTTTATTTTAGAGGTAAGTATTTAGATTTAAATAGGAATATTTTAGTTTATAATATGAATTAGATTTATTTAATAAGAATTTAGTTAGGGGTGTTAGGGTTAGATAGAGTTAATATAGTTAATATAAATACTATAGTAACTATATTAACTATATTAACCCTAATATAATTAGGGTTAATATAGTTAATATATATAATGTAATAACTATATTAACTATAATATACTTAGGGTTAATATAGATAATATAGCTGGCGGCGGGGTAGGTAGATTAAATTAGGGGTTAATAATTTTAATATAGATGGCGGCGGTGTAAGGGGCTTACATTAGGGGTTAATACTATTAATATAGGTGGCGGCGGTGTAGGGAGGGCAGGTTATAGGGCAAAAGAGCTGTTTACTTTGGGGCAAAGCCCCGCAAAAGGTCCTTTTAAGGGCTGTTTATAGAGCTTATTACTTTAGGGATATTAGATTAGGGGTTAATAATATTAATATAGCTGGTGGCGGTATAGGGGTATTAGATTAGGGGTTAATAATTTTTATATAGGTGGCGGCGGTGTAAGGGGTCAGATTAGGGGATAGATAAGGTAGATGGCGGCGGTGTAAGGGGTTCACATTAGGGGATAGATAAGGTAGATGGCGGCAGTTTTAGGGGTTCACATTAGGGGATAGATCAGTTAGATGGTGGCGGTTTTAGGGGCTCACAGTAGGGGGTTAGTTTATGTAGATGGCGGCGGGGTCTGGGAGCGGCGGTTTAGGGGTTAATAACTTTATTAGGGATTGCGGCGGGGGATCGCGGTTGACAGGTAGATAGACATTGCGCATGCGTTAGGTGTTAGGTTTTATTTAGCAGATCGCGGTTGACAGCTAGATAGACATTGCGCATGCGTTAGGTGTTAGGTTTATTTTGCAGGTAGTTTAGGGAGTTACGGGGCTCCAATAGTCAGCGTAAGGCTTCTTACGGCTGCTTTTTGTGGCGAGGTGAAAATGGAGTAAGATTTCTCCATTTTAGCCACGTAAGTCCTTACGCTGTATATTGGATACCAAACTGCGCTGGTTTGGTATACCTGCCTATGGCCCAAAAAACTACGGGCGACGGCAGAAATATACGCAAGGTCGCTTAGTAGTTATGCCCTTTGTGCAGCAAATATGACATGCTTAGAAATCAGTACCCTTGTTAGAGCAGTCCCTGTTGATCACCTAGTGACCAGAAACATCAAAGGGAAACCTGAATAAAAAAAAAAAAAATAATTAAGTTCCTCTTTTAAAAACGACTTTTTTCTTGACAAAACTTTATGCAGTTCTGGTAATCACAAACACAAAACAGAGGTAACTAATTTTGAGAAAAAGTACTGTTGACTAAAATAACTCATTTGAAATGTACCCTCTTTATGTCTGATATTTGCAGCTGATTTAAAATATTTTGAGTCAATGACCTAAATTGCCGGGAGGCAAGATCATGTTCGAAATTCAAATTCGCTAGTGGGCGTTCCTACCCTTTACATCTATTGCTGTGTGAAGTGCCCAATACAGGATATCTCACAGCGACTGCCGCTTGCAAAGAGGAAAGACAATAATTACAAGATCACCCACTTAGAAAACATGCTGGAAACATGGTAATTAAATAACGAAATATAAAAAAATTCAAAGCGTACAGTATTCACATATCTGTTTTGTTATGGAATAGTAGTCATGCTGGATACAATGAGAGGTGTATTAGAGACCTAGTATGGTATGAACAAGGGGCTGATCATTAGGGTTGCCATCTTTATTTCAGGCCAAACCTGAAAGAAAAAAAACAATAAAGAAAATCAGAAAATAGAAGTGCCTTTCATAACGGAATATAGTGAAAACAGATTCCTAATAGAAAAGATTCTAAGAAAAAATTGGCCCTTTCTAAAAGAAGACAACGTAATCGGCAACAATCTGAGCTAAACTCTAAAATTCATATATAGAAAGACTAAAAATCTAAAGAGCATTATTGCCCCTAGTGTACTAATGAAAGAACATAACATACAGAAAAGTGTGCTATGTACACAGCTTAAAGGCTTCTTTCCGTGTTATACATGTAAGGCATGCAAACACGGCAAAAAATAAAACCACATCCAATCATGGACAAATAAAGAATCCTTTAATATGAAAGAACCTATAAGATGTCAGGAAATGGGGATTATTTATTTGATTGAATGTGGATGCGGTCTCCAGTATATAGCGCAAACATCAAGAAAATTAAGAGATAGAATACATGAACACCTGCTCCAAATTAAATGGAAGAAAGAGGACATTCCCCTATACAGACGTTTCAAAGAAGTCCATAACAGCAGCAACAAGAGCCTTAAATACATGGGCATATGCAAACCGAGAAAGAACTGGAGATGAGGAGATTTTGAAAAGCAGTTATTGAAAATCAAATCCAAATGGATCTTCCATTTGGACTGCACTTTCCCTAAAGGACTCAACAGCAATACTGAGATCTTCCACCTGTTATGAAATCATTATTATTGCTATTCACATACCTCAGTCATTATAAATCCTCTGGAATAATGGGCCATCACAATGCAAGTTCAGTATAATATCAATAAGTTCCATCTATTATAGAAGAATTGTAGTCATTTGAAAAATATAACCATCTGATACTATAGACACATATAATCTATATATACATATATATATATATATACCATCCAGAAAACATACTCTCTCTGGACCGATCACATATTCGGAATAGTCCATATTGTAAATTAGAACAATAGAATACATGCGAAAATCCGCATGATTCCATAGAAGAATTGTAGTCATTTGAAAAATATAACCATCTGATACTATAGACACGTATAATCTATATATACATATCTATATACCATCCAGAAAACATACTCTCTCTGGACCGACCACATATTCGGAATAGTCCATATTGTAAATGAGAACAATAGAATACATACGAAAATCTGCATGATTCCATGAATTATGAGGCGCATGAATTATGAGGCGCACGTATATACACCTTATTGTATGCTCACAAACTAATTATGGTTATATTCAATACAATTTTTTGTAAAAGTGCTAAGTATTACAAAATGACATGTACAAAATGACATGTACTATGTCTACAGTACCTACTTGTATATACATATACGATTTTTATGCATAAGATATCGATACATAAGCCTCTTATTGATAAGCTTTTAACATATAATTATATATAAGTCTCTTTAAAAGGACACTGAAACCAAATTTTTTCTTTCGTGATTCAGATAGAGCATGCAATTTTAAACAACCTTCTAATTTACTCCTATTATTAATTTTTCTTTGTTCTCTTGCTTTCTTTATTTGAAAAAGAAGGCATCTAAGCTATTTTTTTTGTTCAGAACCATGGAAGGCACTTGTTTATTGGTAGGTGAATTTACCCACCAATCAGCAAGAACAACACAGTGTGTTCACCAAAAATGGGCCGGCATCTAAATGTACATTCTTGCATTTCAAATAAAGATACCAAGAGAATGAAAAGAATTTGCTAATAGGAGTAAATTAGAAAGTTGCTTAAAATTGCATGCTCTATCTGATTCACGATAGAAATTTTTTTAGGTTCAGTGTCCCTTTAATATGCTTCTAACTATGTATTTTGATTATGTCAAATATATTGCCACAATCACAAAAGTCTATACTTAAAATATGTTGGTTTGGAATCATTCAATAGTAATACTTATTTTACAGTAGATTGAAATGCAATCATATTTACGTAAATTAACTAAATGTGTATTTACACATCCACTTGATCACTTCAAAGTACGGACCTGAGACCGTTAAAGATTTTTGTGAGAAGACTTTTTAAAGATTTTAGAGATATTTAAAGTCTTTTTAAAGATTTTTAATTTTTCAATTTTTTTTTCATAACTTTTATATTTCCCAGATTTCTTTCTAAGAATGCCAATTTTCCAGAATGCTGTTAGAAATGTCATTGAATAAAAAGCTATTAGTCAATATTTTTAGATAACCACCCTTATATCAAGGGTTATCCCTATTCTGAATAGCCAAATAATAAAACAAAAGTACATTTTCGTCATTCCGGATATGACGAAAACAAGGATGTGACTTCACAACCCCATCCGGTATCCTTTAGAACACCTGAACC
Source organism: Bombina bombina (assembly GCF_027579735.1). Taxonomy (NCBI): domain Eukaryota; kingdom Metazoa; phylum Chordata; class Amphibia; order Anura; family Bombinatoridae; genus Bombina; species Bombina bombina. Next base: position 417,676,822 of record NC_069500.1, on the reverse strand, counting down.
GGAAGTGACGCAAATATGCTTCCGGTCTCACAATAATGATTTCTGGTGCTCAAACAATTAGCCACGTTGCCCTATATTAGGGGGCACATTCAAATTGCCGTTACCAGTGTTGAAAAAGGTCTTGTTAAAGACTGAAACGCGTTGAATATTCTGATTAACGGCTCGGGTTCTCACTTTGGTAAGTAAACCACCATTATTCTGCAAAGTGTTAGCTGTATTACACTATGTTATCTATCTTCTATAGGGTATAGGATATCGCTTAACACTACACACATTGAGGATAACTTTGAAGATTATATTGAAGATTACACTGAAGATATTATATCATGGAAGCTTAAGATTGTTTTATATAAAGGAACACCAATAACATTGCTTATTGGATACAAATATATATATACAGGGAGTGCAGAATTATTAGGCAAATGAGTATTTTGACCACATCATCCTCTTTATGCATGTTGTCTTACTCCAAGCTGTATAGGCTCGAAAGCCTACTACCAATTAAGCATATTAGGTGATGTGCATCTCTGTAATGAGAATGGGTGTGGTCTAATGACATCAACACCCTATATCAGGTGTGCATAATTATTAGGCAACGTCCTTTCCTTTGACAAAATGGGTCAAAAGAAGGACTTGACAGGCTCAGAAAAGTCAAAAATAGTGAGATATCTTGCAGAGGGATGCAGCACTCTTAAAATTGCAAAGCTTCTGAAGCGTGATCATCGAACAATCAAGCGTTTTATTCAAAATAGTCAACAGGGTCGCAAGAAGCGTGTGGAAAAACCAAGGCGCAAAATAACTGCCCATGAACTGAGAAAAGTCAAGCGTGCAGCTGCCAAGATGCCACTTGCCACCAGTTTGGCCATATTTCAGAGCTGCAACATCACTGGAGTGCCCAAAAGCACAAGGTGTGCAATACTCAGAGACATGGCCAATCAGAGACATGGCCAAGGTAAGAAAGGCTGAAAGACGACCACCACTGAAAAAGACACACAAGCTGAAACGTCAAGACTGGGCCAAGAAATATCTCAAGACTGATTTTTCTAAGGTTTTATGGACTGATGAAATGAGAGTGAGTCTTGATGGGCCAGATGGATGGGCCCGTGGCTGGATTGGTAAAGGGCAGAGAGCTCCAGTCCGACTCAGACGCCAGCAAGGTGGAGGTGGAGTACTGTTTTGGGCTGGTATCATCAAAGATGAGCTTGTGGGGCCTTTTCGGGTTGAGGATGGAGTCAAGGTCAACTCCGAGTCCTACTGCCAGTTTCTGGAAGACACCTTCTTCAAGCAGTGGTACAGGAAGAAGTCTGCATCCTTCAAGAAAAACATGATTTTCATGCAGGACAATGCTCCATCACACGCGTCCAAGTACTCCACAGCGTGGCTGGCAAGAAAGGGTATAAAAGAAGAAAATCTAATGACATGGCCTCCTTGTTCACCTGATCTGAACCCCATTGAGAACCTGTGGTCCATCATCAAATGTGAGATTTACAAGGAGGGAAAACAGTACACCTCTCTGAACAGTGTCTGGGAGGCTGTGGTTGCTGCTGCACGCAATGTTGATGGTGAACAGATCAAAACACTGACAGAATCCATGGATGGCAGGCTTTTGAGTGTCCTTGCAAAGAAAGGTGGCTATATTGGTCACTGATTTGTTTTAGTTTTGTTTTTGAATGTCAGAAATGTATATTTGTGAATGTTGAGATGTTATATTGGTTTCACTGGTAAAAATAAATAATTGAAATGGGTATATATTTGTTTTTTGTTAAGTTGCCTAATAATTATGCACAGTAATAGTCACCTGCACACACAGATATCCCCCTAAAATAGCTAAAACTAAAAACAAACTAAAAACTACTTCCAAAACTATTCAGCTTTGATATTAATGAGTTTTTTGGGTTCATTGAGAACATGGTTGTTGTTCAATAATAAAATGAATCCTCAAAAATACAACTTGCCTAATAATTCTGCACTCCCTGTATATATATATATATATATATATATATATATATATATATATATATATATATATATATATATATATATATATATATATATATTTATTTTATTTTTGTTGGTGTACACCTCATTTTTTAAATAATGTGAATCATTTTTGCACTATTTATTTAAATTATATTTTCTTGGACACTCAGTTATACATTTTTGGACACTCACATCTATATATTTTGGACCCAAAACTCCTTTTTCTTTTTGGACACTTTTTATTTGATAATTTTTTATTATTATTATTTATTATTTTTTTGGATATTCATTAATCACTAAGATAAGGATTTTGGACACTTGTTCCACTTGGATTTCACATTTATATGATTTTGATTTCATTTGTATCATTTGTTTAATACAATCTTATTTCCTCTGTTAATGTACAGTTGTATATACACATTGCAATACCATATGCAATCTGGGCAAACCAATTTGTATCTATTTTAATTTAATTTAGGATCAATTAATAATGTTCTTTTTTATTCTTGTTTAAGATTAAATGTCAACTTTTTAAATCTTATTATATTTCATTTTATATAACCTCATTTATCCTACTTTAAGCTTTTCTAGCCACCAGCTATTTTAGCGCTCCTCATTACACTTATATTTCAGTCCACTCCAAGATCGGGTTGAGAGATCTTGCAATTAGGAGGAGTTTATGTAGCATATTTAGGCACTGTGAAATAATCTCTATTCTCACCAATTGCATTGCACTTTGTTTTTGCTCTATTTTAAAATAAAAATGACAGCTTCAGAAAGTGGGAGGGACAGGGGATTTCCGTAGGCTGATCAGGGTAGTTCCCAGGGTATGTCTTAAGTTCTCTCATAATTCTAATGAAATTCTGTAAGCATTTAACAGAAGATTGTCTCACTGACTTATATTGCCAGCTGTATGCAGGTGGGGTTTGCTCAAAATTCACAATACACTTATTTAACTGACAGAAAAGTAATATGTATTAAACTAGAAGCAAAAGCAAGTTAAATTGTAGTTAAAATATTTCAGTTTAAGTTGTATTTGCTGCAAACAGCCTTTTTTATTAATCACAGGTGCTCTCCTGTTAACATTATGTACCATAACTTTTGATATCAATGAATTACATTTTTTAGTAGTATGATCATTTATGAGAAATAATCCTTTGTTCTAACATAAAATGATCATTAACATACATTTGTTTATTAGAATGCTAAGTCATCGCCTGCTGAAGTGGGGTATAACAGTTACAGTCCTGGAGTATTTATTGAACATCAACTTGTACATATAGTCTATGTTAGGGAATTTACTGGGGTCCTGTTCCTGTGGAGTTGAGATTTTGCTCCTACATCTTCCTCAGAGTGTCTTTCAACCAATGTTTATGCTCCCTCAGTGTGTAACTGCTGTTTGAGCTGTGAGTTAACGGCCTACCTTTGTACGCTACTAACCAAAGGTAAGTACTGCTGAATGTACAGGGAGTGCAGAATTATTAGGCAAGTTGTATTTTTGAGGATTAATTTTATTATTGAACAACAACCATGTTCTCAGTGAACCCAAAAAACTCATTAATATCAAAGCTGAATAGTTTTGGAAGTAGTTTTTAGTTTGTTTTTAGTTATAGCTATTTTAGGGGGATATCTGTGTGTGCAGGTGACTATTACTGTGCATAATTATTAGGCAACTTAACAAAAAACAAATATATACCCATTTCAATTATTTATTTTTACCAGTGAAACCAATATAACATCTCAACATTCACAAATATACATTTCTGACATTCAAAAACAAAACAAAAACAAATCAGTGACCAATATAGCCACCTTTCTTTGCAAGGACACTCAAAAGCCTGCCATCCATGGATTCTGTCAGTGTTTTGATCTGTTCACAATCAACATTGCGTGGAGCAGCAACCACAGCCTCCCAGACACTGTTCAGAGAGGTGTACTGTTTTCCCTCCTTGTAAATCTCACATTTGATGATGGACCACAGGTTCTCAATGGGGTTCAGATCAGGTGAACAAGGAGGCCATGTCATTAGATTTTCTTCTTTTATACCCTTTCTTGCCAGCCACGCTGTGGAGTACTTGGACGCGTGTGATGGAGCATTGTCCTGCATGAAAATCATGTTTTTCTTGAAGGATGCAGACTTCTTCCTGTACCACTGCTTGAAGAAGGTGTCTTCCAGAAACTGGCAGTAGGACTGGGAGTTGAGCTTGACTCCATCCTCAACCCGAAAAGGCCCCACAAGCTCATCTTTGATGATACCAGCCCAAAACAGTACTCCACCTCCACCTTCCTGGCGTCTGAGTCAGACTGGAGCTCTCTGCCCTTTACCAATCCAGCCACGGGCCCATCCATCTGGCCCATCAAGACTCACTCTCATTTCATCAGTCCATAAAACCTTAGAAAAATCAGTCTTGAGATATTTCTTGGCCCAGTCTTGACGTTTCAGCTTGTGTGTCTTGTTCAGTGGTGGTCGTCTTTCAGCCTTTCTTACCTTGGCCATGTCTCTGAGTATTGCACACCTTGTGCTTTTGGGCACTCCAGTGATGTTGCAGCTCTGAAATATGGCCAAACTGGTGGCAAGTGGCATCTTGGCAGCTGCATGCTTGACTTTTCTCAGTTCATGGGCAGTTATTTTGCGCCTTGGTTTTTCCACACGCTTCTTGCGACCCTGTTGACTATTTTGAATGAAACGCTTGATTGTTCGATGATCACGCTTCAGAAGCTTTGCAATTTTAAGAGTGCTGCATCCCTCTGCAAGATATCTCACTATTTTTGACTTTTCTGAGCCTGTCAAGTCCTTCTTTTGACCCATTTTGCCAAAGGAAAGGAAGTTGCCTAATAATTATGCACACCTGATATAGGGTGTAGATGTCATTAGACCACACCCCTTCTCATTACAGAGATGCACATCACCTAATATGCTTAATTGGTAGTAGGCTTTCGAGCCTATACAGCTTGGAGTAAGACAACATGCATAAAGAGGATGATGTGGTCAAAATACTCATTTGCCTAATAATTCTCCACTCACTGTATAATTCTGGCTTTGTTTAGTAAAAGTTTCACAGTTGTAAGGGTGCAAGGTACTGAGTCCTGAGGTTGTGATGAAAAAAGAACTTTGGGAAAGAAGATATTTCCTGAGAGGAAGATACCATGGTGGGCAGGATGTTATCTGAATGAAGTCTACATACCATGTTAGACAAGACTAAATCGAGGCAATCAGAATTGCTAACACATGATGAACCTGCTTGATTCATCACTCTGGGTATCAATATAAATGCAGGAAAGATGTATATAAGACTGAACAAGCATGGAATCACTGGACATCCACTAGATCCAGCTGATGATAAAGAGACCTTGCATAGTAACAAGGACGCTTGTGATTCAAAAGAGAGGCAATGAGATCTTTCTCCAACATGACAATCCCTCCTGATACAGAGACCACTCCCCATGATGAAGGTGCTGGTGACTGATTAAGTTTATCTTCCAATCATTTTCAGGATGTGAAAAGTCAATAGGGGGGATGTTTTACCCACCAGGTGATGTGAGGCACCTATATCATTGCCGATTAACTCCCTATTGATTTATGTAACCACAGCTGTGACATTGTCTGATTGAAATTGGATGAAAGGCTCCTGTCTCAAACTATCCCAACTCTGAAGAGTCTTGAAGACTGCGTGGAGTTCCAAATGCTCATAGGTAACTTTGCCTCCAGAAAAGACCAAACTCTATGCTCCTTCAGAGACCCCCAGTCCAGCAGCCTGACATCTGTAGGGATCACTGTGCAATCTGGCCCTTGAAAAGATGGCCCCGAAAAAATAGAGTGATGATTCCCCCACCAAGACAGAGACTGCTTTGTCTCCTAATCCAAAAGCATTCTTTGAGACAGGTCCTCATGATCTTCATTCCACTGATGCAGAAGGGACAGCTGCAGGGGTCTCAGATGAACCAAGAGAAAGGAACGGCATATGAATAGACATTAAACCCACTACCTCCATGCATTGAGCTACAGTTAAAAAAATAATGTGCTGTAAAAGCACATGTTTTATGCAGCTTTATTCTGTGTTGCTCTATTAAAGACAGCCTCATGGAAACCAAGTCTATAATAGACCCCAGAAAGGAGACTCAAAGTTGAGGAACAAGAGAGCTTTTTTTACATTTATGCACCCACTGTGTCTGTGGAGCATCAGTAGGAAGGCATCTGTGTTCTACTACCTGTTGAAAATCAGGAACCTCATCTAGATAAGACACCACTGAACTACCCTAAGCCTGGGCCACCACCAATAAAGTCTTCAGTACTTTTATAAACACCTTGGGGACAGTGGTTAGGACAAACAAAAGAGCCACAAATTGGTAATGCCTGTTTAAGCCATGGTAGCATTAATGAAAACTATCTCAACTGCTGCACTACAAATTAAGCTATTAGAAGTCTTAATTAGCCTCAAGGGATTTTTCTCTAAATTTGAGCTCAAAAAGGTTTTCAAACGAAACCAATGTAGCTGTTTCCACATATTCTACACTGACAGACAGATGACAGAGACAACCCTCTAGCTGTAAAGATTGTCTGTTGAAGCCTTCTAACTTCCTGTCTATTGGGTACTTGAAAGAAGTAATGTCTTCTAAAGGAATAGTAGTCCATCTCCCTAAGGTGGAAATAGCTCAGTCCACCATAGTCACCATCTCCCATAACTCTAAAGTAGAAGATGGCAAGGAAACCACAGCCTTAAATTTATCAGACGGAACAAAATGTATAATTTCTGAGGCACCAGCTCCTACTGAGCATGTGCAAGAATTAACAGAATATACGTAAATGTAGTTTGTGATTGTCTAATGGCTGTTACATGATGCAATGAGAAGGAAAATGGAACTAACATTGGAATTTGACAGAAAAAATATATACTGCTCATTTGAAATTCAAAAAAGTGCTTTTGCATTGTCTTTTTCTAATGTGTTAATCGGTCCTGCTCATGAGAAACAGCACCTTCAAGTGCTTAGGTGGGGAAGCATAGAAGCCATTAGTTCAGTCATAGCCGAGTGGTTGTATCACTTAATCTTTGTAAATCACACAGTAGAGCTCCCAGAGGAACCAGATCTGATGGGCAACATACCCCTGTCCACCAAAGCTACAGTCAGTGCAGAGAATCCCTGTTTGGGATTTGAGATAAACCTCATCACAAGAGTCATGGGGCTGAGCACTGGCACACAAAGCAAAGAAAACAGAAATATAAGGGGGTTATGCACGCTGTAGCGGGTCTCGATACTCCAGACTGGGTATACCCGCTAAAGTCAGCCTCCTCCCACCAAACACCAACCCATGAATCTCCACTGGATACCGCCGCTATTAGAATAACAGCCGCTGTAAGTTGTTATAGCTACCCCCAAGAACATTAGCCAAGACTGAATGCTTGAGGGTCAAAATAGGAACTGCTTTATTGCACAGAAAACACAGCTTTTATACATTTCCAACAAAGGGGGGTAGTTACCACATAATCAATAGAACCAAATATTATACAATGAGACAAACATCAGACAATGGTTAGTTAAACAAGATTCTAATCACATCCTGACTTACAAAAGGACAATGGATGACTCACACAATAACAGAAAGACACTTCACACCTAGACTAGATATACAGACAGATAACAGCAGGAGGTCTCAGCATTAGAACAGGAGGTTGCAATAAGATCAAACATTCTGAGTCTCTGAGTCTAGGGGGGGGGGAGTTGCAGCAGACAATGCTGGATTGGGCTGTCACCTTATACTCCAACAAAACACAGGAATCTTCAGGGCCCTTCAGTTCTCAGAGTCTCTGGGTATTCATGGAAACGGGGTAAACCTGAATCCAGGGTAAAAGTACTCAAAATGTACCCTGGACACCCGCCCCCCAAATCATAGAATCCCCTCAAGTTCCAGGGTCCATAGTCGGTGGGGAGGAGGATGGCTTGCATTCCTCTCCAAGTACAAAAGTAATGGAAGCTTCCATTACATTTCTTCCCCCCCTGGGGTAGACTAACCAGGTACCAGACCACCCACTGGTTTGGACCTGTGTTAGTCGGATGGCCCAGCCCAAAACTTTCTTCCATTTTTAAGGAGAACAGAATAGAGGGCGCCACATAGTGCAGATCATAAACAACTTAGGATAGGTAGCAATAGGAACTAAAGAATCCTACTCACAAAATGTAAAGCACTGATGTGCAATACCAGCAGTCCGGAACCACACGTCGTCCGGTAGACCAGAAGGAGATGTCACCAATAGGGGTCCTCGTCTCACCAGGGAGAGTCCAAAGATGCCCAGAGTGGAATGGTCAAGGCAAACCTGTATGGCAGTGGTCAACCGGCAAGTCCAGAGACTCTGTGCAGAGTGTCCAGAAGGTCCAGAGGATAGTTTGCAGGAACAAAAATAATTCAGCAGCTGGTGGTGGAGAGTTAAAAAAGTTTAAAATTTATTATAATAATAATAAAAACAACAGCTACGCGTTTCTCAGTGTAACACACTGTTTCATCAGATAAGTACCCTGGCGACGCTCTCTGTCACTAAGTGTACTAGTTGTTGATACTAAATCACTTCTTCCATTTTTGTTTTTGGCCACTGCCACTGGGGAGTGAGAATGCTGATCTCCTCTTCCTGGAACACGCTAAACTGCTGGGGCGAGAGGTCGGCTACCTCCTCTCCCTGGGCCCTGCTTTGTTGCTGGGGAGAGCGGTCAGCTACCTCCTCTCCCTGGGCCCTGCTCTGTTGCTGGGGAGAGAGGCTAGCTACCTCCTCTCCCTGGAACTGGTTCTGCCGCTGGGGAGAGAGGTTGGCTACCTCCTCTCCCTGAAACTGGCTCTGCCGCTGTGGAAAGAGGTCGGCTACCTCCTCTCCCTGGAAACTGATCTGTTGCTGGGGAGATAGGTCAGCTACCTCCTCTTCCTGGAACTGGCTCTGCAGTTGGGGAGAAAGTTTGGCTACCTTCTCTCCCTGGCTTCCTGGAGCTGCTGCAGGTGCAGGGCAGAGGCCAGGGGTGCTCTGCCTTGTGGCCATCTCTTCTGCTGGAGGCTCACCAGTCTGTGCCTCCTCAGAGGAAAAGTCTAATAAATTATCAATCTCTGGAGCCTGTGGCTGGGTAGAGAAATCAACTACCTCCTCCAGAGATATCACAGGTGCTGGACAGAGGCTATTGGTGCCCTGCCCTGTTGCCAGCACTTCTACTGGTGTGGCAAGCTCAGGGCCAGGCTGCTGATCATGGTCTAGCAGCTCATGGTAGCTCATTAATGATTGCCACTCCTCTGAGGAAAAGTCCAATAAATCCTTGATCGCTGCACCATAGCCCTCTTCAGGCTCTGAGGCATGCTGCTGAACAATATCTAACAGCCTTTTATATGCTTTTTCTAGCTCCCACTCATGGGCAGCTAGGTAATAAAGATTGTCTCTCAGTCTGGGTACTTCTGTAAGATTCAGCCTCAGCTCTCTGTGTTCCAGTATGTCCTCCTGACGCCACTCTGCCGTACTCCTGCAGTGGGGGTCCTGTGTGAGATTTTCAAATAGCAATCCTGGGCCGCCGTAGTCATAGCCGTCTGTAGGATCATCCGTCTCATCTCTGGACACACCTGGGCCACATACCACCGCAGTGCCCGGTACCCTTCATCCACCTCCATCTCTGTCTGGACCAATCCGTCTAATTCGGCCATCCATTCCTCCCGGGGCTGCTTTCCCAGGAACGGCAGTCGTAGATCCATCTGGAGCCAGTATTGCTGCTCTGGAGTAGGAAGGGACTTCCCCTGGTAGTCGTGTTCAAACTGGAGAGCCTCGTACCAGAGTTTCCTTCTAACTATATCCTTCCAGGCCAGTTTGCCCTCTGCCAAGACAAGGCCATCAAACTGGGCCAGCACTGCCTGCAATCTCCACTGGAATTCAGCCTCCATTTCCATCGAGGTCCCACTGGTAGTTTGGAACTGCTCCGTAAGGAGGAAGCAGATCCCACTGCTGCCAGCCAATTGTAGCAGGTCTCGGTACCCCAGACTGGGTATACCCTCTAAAGTCAGCTTCCTCCCACTAAACGCCAACCCATGAACCTCCACTGGATACCACCACTATTAGAATAGCAGCCGCTGCAAGTTGTTATAGTTACCCCCAAGAACATTAGCCAAGACTGAATGCTTGAGGGTCAAAATAGGAACTGCTTTATTGCACAGAAAACACAGCTTTTATACATTTCCAACAAAGGGGGGTAGTTACCACATAATCAATAGAACCAAATATTATACAATGAGACAAACATCAGACAATGGTTAGTTAAACAAGATTCTAATCACATCCTGACTTACAAAAGGACAATGGATGACTCACACAATAACAGAAAGACACTTCACACCTAGACTAGATATACAGACACATAACAGCAGGAGGTCTCAGCATTAGATTGTTTGTGCTGTGTGTAATCTCCTGCTCTGTTTCTCACACCTAGATTAGAGCAGGAGGTTGCAATAAGCTCAAACATTCTGAGTCTCTGAGTCTAGGGGGGGGGGGAGTTGCAGCAGACAATGCTGGATTGGGCTGTCACCTTATACTCCAACAAAACACAGGAATCTTTAGGGCCCTTCAGTTCTCAGAGTCTCTGGGTATTCATGGAAACGGGGTAAACCTGAATCCAGGGTAAAAGTACTCCAAATGTACCCTGGACACCCGCCTCCCAAATCATAGAATCCCCTCAAGTTCCAGGGTCCATAGTCGGTGGGGAGGAGGCTGGCCTGCAGTCCTCTCAAAGTTCAAAAGTAACGGATGCTTCCGTTACACACGCTATAGATCTGCCCTTTAATCCTCAAGCTGACAGTCTAGCTGCACTAATTTGCTCCAATGTTAAGGAGAAATAGGCAAAGGAAGTAAATATGACACACATTATAATACAATCTCCTCAGGGGAGAGATAAAGGAATATTACAACAGTAAATGGCAGACACAGGTCAGAATGCCCAATAAATACAGAAGAGCGACAAAATTTTGTAATTTATATTTTGCAAGTAATATAATCTAAGTTGCGGTACCATGCTCAAATCATCTCCATGGATCACAGGAAACCAGCTTCCATACTTCCTCATTATCCCAGGACAAACCTCTATAAAAACAGCACGTTCACAGGTGAGACAAGCATTGCTAATGTCACCACTTCTAACTGTCAGTTCTATTGGTTGTGCAATCTCTCCTAGAAACAGAGGCCCAAATTTTTAAAATACAACAAAGTCCCTAACCTAAAAATAAAACCCACCCAATACACCCTTATTTGTGTTATACCCCTAACTATACACTCCAGCTACAGCAATCTACAAACAGTACAAGTACTCATTTGAGGAAGCCCAAACATAGTTCCAAGGATCTAAAGGAGCAGCAAATTGTAGACTAACGGATTGGCAAATAAAGCTGCACTTTACTTGGGGGGGGTGGACTGTGACATCTCTCACCAGGAGATTTTCACGTCCCAGCTGAACTCCTGTCTTTATCTCTGTCCATGAGACACTATTGAGGGAGATAATGAGTCTCAGATTGGTTAGAGAACCTCGGTCAACAACGTGAATTATTGGAGCAAGTCAGAATTCACCTTATTCTGGAGGCAAAAAATGAACAGAGTAAATTAGGGTTTTGTTGGGAGTAAGGGGTGCAGCAAAGCGCTAAGTGTGTTTTGGCCTCCTTCTGGGGGACAGAAAATATAATCCCACGTGTGATGTTCTTATGTACTCTCATAATTCTATAAAATAAATAATAGTTTATATTAATAGGCCTTATGCATTTTTTCTGAAGGAATATTTAAAATATTTTCAACCTTAACTCAGTGCCTGTGTGTGGTGTAGTTTAATCCCAATTTTCCCAATATTTTGATATGTAATTATCTTTAAAAATGGTAAATCAAATTTTCTACTTCACTTGAAAATGTTGACATATTTGGATTAGACAATGGATGTCAGCATATGAGCATAGTTCTAATGATTTATACATTTTATTTTGGTTGCATATTGAATGATTGTTATTGCTGTTTAAACTTTAAATACTGTTTTAATACTTTTGTTTTTTATTTATCAATTATTATTTTTTTAAACTATTTGTGATATCTGTCAAACGTAAAAATTTGTTATTGTATAATTTTTTTGAGAACATACACCTAGATTACAAGTTTTGCGTTAGAGGCTGTGCGGTGCTAACGAGCAATTTTCCCTCACCCCTCACTTACCTACAGCGCTGGTATTACGAGTTTTTATAAACCCGTTGTTAAAAGAGTAAAAGTGAGCATTGAGCAAAATTTTGCTCCTTACCACACTCCAATACCAGCGCTGCTTAAGTCAGCGGTGAGCTGGTGTAACATGCTCGTGCACGATTTCCCCATAGGAATCAATGGGGAGAGCCGGCTGAAAAAAAGTCTAACACCTGCCAAAAAGCAGCGTAAAACTCCTTAAAGCAGCCCCATTGATTCCTATGGGGAAATAAAATTTATGTCTACACCTAACACCCTAACATAAACCCCGAGTCTAAACACCCCTAATCTTACACTTATTAACCCCTAATCTGCCACCCCCGACATCGCCGACACCTACATTATAATTATTAACCCCTAATCTGCCGCTCCGGACACCGCCGCCGCCGCCACATACATTATACTTATGAACCCCGAATCTGCTGCCCCAAACATCGCCGACACATACCTTATATTTATTAACTCCTAATCTGCCACCCCCAATGTTGCTGCCACCTACCTACACTTATTAACCCCTAATCTGCCGCCCCCAATGTCGCCGCCATTATAATAAACATATTAACCCCTAAACCGCCACACTCCCGCCTCGCAAACATTAGTTAAATATTATTAACCCCTAATCTGCCGGCCCTAACATCGCTGCCACCTACCTACACTTATTAACCCCTAATCTGCCGCCCCCAACATCGCCGCCACTATATTAAAGTTATTAACCCCTAAACCTAAGTCTAACCCTAAACCTAACACCCCCTAACTTAAATATAATTGAAATAAATCTAAATAAATATTCCTATCATTAACTACATTATTCCTATTTAAAACTAAATACTTACCTGTAAAATAAACCCTAAGCTAGCTACAATATAACTAATAGTTACATTGTAGCTAGCTTAGGGTTTATTTTTATTATACAGGCAAGTTTGTATTTATTTTAACTAGGTACAATAGTTATTAAATAGTTATTAACTATTTTTTTAAAAAAATATTTTTTATTGAAGTTAGAATATAGATTCACAAACAAGATTCGCCCTGAGGCCAATGTTACATCAGAGTGAGTAATACATTGTCTATAAACTGACATTATTAGAGAACAAAAAGAGAAAGACAAAATACACATGTGACAAGATAAATACAAATCAAATCTTAACATGAAGATAGACAAGAGTTTAGGCGAGATGAAATATAACTTCATTTTATGTTATACTATTAACGATTGATCTCCACGGCACTATAGAGAGCAGTCAATAGATTATCTGAGTCAAAGATATCAGCCTGTGGAGAGTTAGCATATGTGTCAGCCACTCTTGGGCTGAGGTATATAGGGGGGGAGGGGATATTCAGCGGATAAGCACCGCTATGTATATAGGGGAGGCGGTGGAAAGGTGGAGGGCGGAGCCTTAAATAAGTGTAAGTAGCTTAAGGTACTTGGTATGAACTTAGAAGTATTCAAGTGGAGGGATCCCAGGACCATCAAAACAAAATTATATCTAGCAAAACATAGTGCCGACCAGGATAATCTCTGCCATTAAGTTTCCCCTCTAATAATATGGTTGTACCTATAAGGGTGATGGAATAATAGTTAGTAAAGAAGCATTATCAGGGTTTAAAATGGCTTAGCACTGTCATCACAGTAAGATTTGTAATCTATGGGACTGAGGATTAGGGGAATATGCTGGCTTTGGCCATAATAAAGTTATGCAAGAGGGGGGAAATTAGGAAATATGGGGCATAGGAGACTTCTGGATGAGCTCCTCTCCTGGGGAGATGCTAGCTATAAGCGATGTAGGAAAAAGGAATAGGGATATGACCCGCAGGCAACATGTACCGGCGGGAAAGGGAAGAGAGGGGCTCAGCATGGGCAGAAGATTTGTTCTACCAATAAATGCTACATAGGGGATATGTCATTATTAACAGTTAACATGAGTGGATTAAGTAGAGAGAGTTCCTCTATATAGGGGGAGATGAAAATATCACTTAAAATACCTAGAAGATAGATTACAAACATAAGACAAACAGAAATAACAAAGCTCAGTGTCATAGGCATAAGACAACTATGAGAACTTAAAATATTGACAATTACATATTCCTATTTCAATCATTGCCATTTAGTAAGTATGATATATAGAAGAGTCCTTTAACAGCAAATGAATAAGCATAGCTATACCTTCCACTTAACCCTGGAACTAAAATGGAAGCAATAGGTCCCAATCTTCACTCAGCAACTCAAAAGCCAAAAAATGAGTTTGCAGTAGTCTAGCTAGATTAGGGGCGACCTAAATCTCATACCAGCTCCCTCTTTTAAAAAATGAGCTATAACAAGAAGAGGTGAGAACTAGAACATATAAATACATACATATCTATCCTTAGAACTAACATGCAAATGCAATCATTACAACAGGTAGGCAATTTTTTAGGTATAATGCTAGAGTGTGTCAAAGGCCCCATAGTATAACTGTTAGGCAATAAGAAGCTGTGACTGTGGAGGATGTGCTGATGACATATTGACATAGGGTAATGTGTATCCAGCTATTCTGAAAGTAACTCCCCAGCTATAAACAACATATCTAGACAGGTTACGTTTAAGTTGATTAGAGGCTTGAACTGTTTGGGCTGCCAAAATTAGATAAAGAATAGTAGGGGGTAGTAATGAGAAGTTCCTGGTGTGACTATGTAAATAGTACAAGAACTAGGGAGCACAGCATAGGCTGTAAACTATAGTATCAAATAACCCTCAGGAAACAGGCATAAGTATACATTGAAGGGCATTAGAGCAACAAGTATATGTTTTATAAATGAGAGGAAGCACATGTATATGGGGATATGCATATCCAAGCTTGATCTTGTATGACCACCGTGGCCGCAGGTAGTCTAATATGAGTTTATGTACGCTCCTATGACCCTTTGCAAAGGCTATTCTAGTATGCACCTGTATCTCGCTGACATAATGAACCAGTTCAATATTATAGCTAAACTGAGCAGTATAGGTGAGCCAACATGTATTATTAGGGCTATAGCTCAAAACTAGGTATTATTCTTGGTCAATAAAACATTCTGATTATCTAAAGAATTAAAAACTGTTAGGAAAAATATAGACTCTTTTGTAAAGCAAAACACTGCGCAACATGTAATATCAAGTACCCCACCTGACCATCTCATAGAGAAAACAATAAAGATAGTACTTATCTGTATTAGGGCGTAGGTCACCACAGTGGGTTAACAGACTTGGGCATGTCAGAGGGCTCATAAGAAACCTACATAATCAAAACTATGCTAAAACCTGTATTATAGCAGATCACCACATGCTATCCCTCTGTTATGTACATAGTGGTAGAATTGGTTTGCCTAGTGCATAAGGTGGACATATAAATTGCAATGCCTACATTCCCACCTGAATGCAAAGGGCTAGTTTAACATATAAAGAAACTGCTACAAAACTTTCAGCACCCATATTAGCCTGATCATAAACAATGTGAACCTATATAATATTCATAACAACTGATCAGCTACTCTAACCTGCACAATAAGTAGGCATAGATATGTATATACTTGAACAATAAGTCCATAGGGGTATATTGTGGATCCAGTTGGTGACCAATATAGTGTTAAAATTGGATTAAATATCTTGTAAGCAGGTTGGAATATAGAAGCACAATTGGGGCTTGCCAAAAGATCGTCTGGTTGAGCCCTTGGGTCCGTCCTGTAGTGTTAGAGATCTCAGCCGATGCCTTCTTTTGTACAAGGCTTATTAATAGGAGGGCAGTCAGACGAGTCTGAATTCCTTCTTAGCTGGGATATAAAGTGCTGGGCAGCCAAATAAATCAAGTCCCACCTGTGAGAAGTTAGTTTCCCGTTAGTGGGCTGCCAGACTGAGGCCTTTGCAGGGTTGATCCTCTGTGTTTGTGAATAGAGCCGGACTTGCTCCCGGAGCGTATCCGCTTTCCTTTTAGCTCGGGCATTGCTTGACACTAATTTGGGGTGCTCTAAAGGGTTAACATGAAGGTTCATGATGTTAACAGAACACAGTCCAGGATCCCCCAAAGTCAAGATGTCTTCACAAGTACAGCGGTCACATGCAGCCAGTCGCACCTCAGGCAGTCGCAATCCTACCTTCTCTCCCGAACAAGCAGCTCCCTCCATTACTTGCAAGCTGAGAGGTGAAAAGGCCACCGGAGTCTGGCATGTAGCTGTAGCCGTTGTCTGAAGCTCCCCTTGCTCCACCATTATTTCTGTATACACCACAGTATTTTCAGCGTCACAGCTGATGATATCTCTCAGGCAGATAAAATGGTTCGTCATGCAGTGTCCCAATTCAATGAGGCAGCTTCTTATTTCAGCTTAGGAGTCCCCCATAGTAGTATAGCTGATGAGCTCTGGCCGGGCGAGCTAGTTTGCAGATGTAATAAGTGTATTATAATTCAAGATGGTGTCTATATCGCATGTCCTCGCCACATTCAAGGGCGCTTGGTGTCGGCCTGTCTGCAGATAAAGCGTTTCTCTATATAAATAATAGTACTAGGCATGTAGCTGAGGTCTTCAGAAGATAAATGATGAGAGTTTCAGGATTTGTATATATATAATATACCATAAAAGCACCCCCATAAGCAGGAGCTGCATGAAAACATGTCTGGTCTCCAGTTATTAACTATTTAATAACTACCTAGCTAAAATAAATACAAAAGTACCTGTAAAATAAAACCTAACCTAAGTTACACAAACACCTAACACTACACTATAATTAAATAAATTACATAAATTAAAAACAATTAAATAAATTATCTAAAGTACAAACCCCCCCACTAAATTACAGAAAATAATAAACAAATTACAGATATTTCAACTAATTACACCTAATATAATAGCCCTATTAAAATAAAAAAGCCCCCCCCAAAAATTAAAAAAAAAACCCTAGCCTAAACTAAACTACCAATAGCCCTTAAAAGGGCCTTTTGTGGGGCATTGCCCCAAAGTAATCAGCTCATTTACCTGTAAAAAAACAAACAAACAACCCCCCCAACAGTAAAACCCACCACCCACACAACCAACACCCCAAATAAAATACTAGCTAAAAAACCTAACCTCTCCATTGCCCTGATAAGGTCATTTGGATGGGCATTGCCCTTAAAAGGGCAGTTAGCTCTTTTGCCGCCCAAAGTCCCTAATCTAAAAATAAAACCCACCCAATACACCCTTAAAAAAATCTAACACTAACCCCCTGAAGATCGACTTACCGGGAGACGTCTTCATCTAAGCCAGGCGAAGTGGTCCTCCAGACGGGCAGAAGTCTTCATCCAAGCCGGGCAGAAGTGGTCCTCCAGACGGGCAGAAGTCTTCATCCAGACGGCATCTTCTATCTTTATCCATCCGGCGCGGAGCGGGTCCATCTTCAAGACATCCGATGCGAAGCATCCTCTTCATCCGACGACTAACACAGAATGAAGGTACCTTTAAGTGACGTCATCCAAGATGGTGTCCCTTAGATTCCGATTGGCTGATAGAATTCTATCAGCCAATCGGAATTAAGGTAGAAAAAAATCCTATTGGCTGATTGGATCAGCCAATGGGATTGAGCTTGCATTCTATTGGCTGATTGGATCAGCCAATAGGATTGAACTTCAATCCTATTGGCTGATTGCATCAGCCAATAGGATTTTTTCTACCTTAATTCCGATTGGCTGATAGAATTCTATCAGCCAATCGGAATCTAAGAGACGCCATCTTGGATGAAGTCACTTAAAGGTACCTTCATTCTGTGTTAGTCGTCGGATGAAGAGGATGCTCCGCGTCGGATGTCTTGAAGATGGACCCGCTCCGCTCCGGATGGATGAAGATAGAAAATGCCGTCTGGAGGACCACTTCTGCCCGGCTTGGATGAAGACTTCTGCCCGTGTGGAGGACCACTTCGCCCGACTTGGATGAAGACGTCTCCCGGTAAGTCGATCTTCAGGGGGTTAGTGTTAGTTTTTTTTTAAGCGTGTATTGGGTGGGTTTTATTTTTAGGTTAGGGACTTTGGGCGGCAAAAGAGCTAATGCCAATCCAAATGCCCTTTTCAGGCAATGGGGAGCTTAGCTTTTTTAGATAGTATTTTATTTGGGGGGGGGTTGGTTGTGTGGGTGGTGGGTTTTACTGTTGGGGGGGTTGTAAGTATTTATTTTTACAGGTAAAAGAGCTGATTACTTTGGGGCAATGACCCACAAAAGGCCCTTTTAAGGGCTATTGGTAGTTTAGTTTAGGCTAGGGTTTTTTTATTTGGGGGGGGGGGCTTTTTATTTTAATAGGGCTATTAGATTATGTGTAATTAGTTTAAATATCTGTAATTTGTTTATTAATTTCTGTAATTTAATGTTTGTCTTTTTTTGTACTTTAGATAATTTAATTTATTTAATTGTATTTAATTTAGTTAATTTATTTAATTATAGTGTAGTGTTAGGTGTTAGTGTAACTTAGGTTAGGTTTTATTTTACAGGTAAATTTGTATTTATTTTAGCTAGGTAGTTAGTAAATAGTTAATAACTATTTAATAACTATTGTACCTAGTTAAAATAAATACAGTACAAACTTGCCTGTAAAATAAAAATAAACCCTAAGCTAGCTACAATGTAACTATTAGTTATATTGTAGCTAGCTTAGGGTTTATTTTATAGGTAAGTATTTAGTTTTAAATAGGAATAATTTAGTTAATGATAGGAATTTTTATTTAGATTTCTTTTAATTATATTTAAGTTAGGGGGTGTTAGGGTTAGACTTAGATTTAGGGGTTAATAACTTTAATATAGTGGCGGCGACGTTGGGGGCTAATAATATTTAACTAGTGTTTGCAAGGTGGGAGTGCGGCGGTTTAGGGGTTAATATATTTATTATAGTGGCGGCGATGTCCGGTTCGGCAGATTAGGGGTTAAAAATTTTCTTTTAGTGTTTGCGATGTGGGAGGGCCTCGGTTAAGGGGTTAATAGGTAGTTTATGGGTGTTAGTGTACTTTTTAGCACTTTAGTTAAGAGTTTTATGCTACGGCGTTGTAGTGTAAAACTCTTAACTACTGACTTTAAAATGCAGTACCAGTCTTGACAGGAGAGGGTCTACCGCTCACTTTTTGGCAGACTCGTAATACCAGCACTATGCAAGTCCCATTGAAAAAAGAGGATACACAATTTACGTAAGTGGATTTGCAATATTGTTAAGTCTGGCCAAAAAAGTGAGCGGTACACCTGTACCTGCAAGACTCGTAATACCAGCGGGCGTTAAAAGCAGTGTTAGGACCAGCTAACGCTGCTTTTTAAGCCTAACGCAAAACTCGTAATTTAGCCGATAGTGTTTTGTGAGGTTTCTTTATTTTAATAAAATACGCCCACAGAATGCTCACTTTTATATATTCACATTTTATTTAAATTATTAGTGATGATATAGGATTTTGTCAGTTTTGTGTGTGCTATTTGTAAGCATTATAATATAATGTTTAAGGTCACATTAATGTTAAAGGAACACTGTACTATACAATATGTTTCCCTTTATTGTGTTCCCAACGACTGGTTAAATCTAGCATTAAAGGGACATTAAACACTAAATACATGCTAGATAGAATGATGCATTCAAAGAAAAGATTAGTCCATGACTAACATGTAGATGTATTTTTTAAAGTTTAATTAATTGTTTAAAAAGTGACAAAATAAGTGTAAAGTTTTAGGCCTAGATTTAGAGTTCGGCGGTAGCCGTCAAAACCAGCGTTAGAGGCTCCTAACGCTGGTTTTGGCCGCCCGCTGGTATTTGGAGTCAGTGATTAAAGGGTCTAACGCTCACTTTGCAGCCGCGACTTTTCCATACCGCAGATCCCCCTACGCCATTTGCGTAGCCTATCTTTTCAATGGGATCTTTCTAACGCCGGTATTTAGAGTCGTTTCTGCAGTGAGCGTTAGAGCTCTAACGACAAGATTCCAGCCGCCTGAAAATAGCAGGAGTTAAGAGCTTTCTGGCTAACGCCGGTTTATAAAGCTCTTAACTACTGTACCCTAAAGTACACTAACACCCATAAACTACCTATGTACCCCTAAACCGAGCTCCCCCCACATCGCCGCCACTCGATTAAAAATTTTAACCCCTAATCTGCCGACCGCCACCTACGTTATACTTATGTACCCCTAATCTGCTGCCCCTAACACCGCCGACCCCTGTATTACATTTATTAACCCCTAATCTGCCGCCCCCGCTATCGCTGACCCCTGCATTACACTTTTAACCCCTAATCTGCCGCTCCGTAAACCACCGCAACCTACGTTATCCCTATGTACCCCTAATCTGCTGCCCTAACATCGCCGACCCCTATGTTATATTTATTAACCCCTAATCTGCCCCCCACAACGTCGCCGACACCTACCTACACTTATTAACCCCTAATCTGCCGAGCGGACCTGAGCGCTACTATAATAAAGTTATTAACCCCTAATCCGCCTCACTAACCCTATCATAAATGGTATTAACCCCTAATCTGCCCTCCCTAACATCGCCGACACCTACCTTCAATTATTAACCCCTAATCTTCCGATCGGAGCTCACCGCTATTCTAATAAATGTATTAACCCCTAAAGCTAAGTCTAACCCTAACACTAACACCCCCCTAACTTAAATATAATTTACATATAACGAAATAAATTAACTCTTATTAAATAAATTAATCCTATTTAAAGCTAAATACTTACCTGTAAAATAAATCCTAATATAGCTACAATATAAATTATAATTATATTATAGCTATTTTAGGATTAATATTTATTTTACAGGCAACTTGGTATTTATTTTAACTAGGTACAATAGCTATTAAATAGTTAAGAACTATTTAATAGTTACCTAGTTAAAATAATTACAAATTTACCTGTAAAATAAATCCTAACCTAAGATATAATTAAACCTAACACTACCCTATCAATAAAATAATTAAATAAACTACCTACAATTACCTACAATTAACCTAACACTACACTATCAATAAATTCAATAAACACAATTGCTACAAATAAATACAATTAAATAAACTAGCTAAAGTACAAAAAATAAAAAAGAACTAAGTTACAGAAAATAAAAAAATATTTACAAACATAAGAAAAATATTACAACAATTTTAAACTAATTACACCTACTCTAAGCCCCCTAATAAAATAACAAAGCCCCCCAAAATAAAAAATTCCCTACCCTATTCTAAATTAAAAAAGTTACAAGCTCTTTTACCTTACCAGCCCTGAACAGGGCCCTTTGCGGGGCATGCCCCAAGAAGTTCAGCTCTTTTGCCTGTAAAAAAAAACATACAATACCCCCCCCCCCAACATTACAACCCACCACCCACATACCCCTAATCTAACCCAAACCCCCCTTAAATAAACCTAACACTAATCCCCTGAAGATCTTCCTACCTTGTCTTCACCATCCAGGTATCACCGATCGGTCCTGGCTCCGATATCTTCATCCAACCCAAGCGGGGGCTAGACATCCACTGAAGAAGTCCAGAAGAGGGTCCAAAGTCTTCCTCCTATCCGGCAAGAAGAGGACATCCGGACCGGCAAACATCTTCTCCAAGCGGCATCTTCGATCTTCTTCCATCCGGTGCGGAGCGGGTCCATCTTGAAGCAGGCGACGCGGATCCATCCTCTTCTTCCGATGTCTCCCGACGAATGACGGTTCCTTTAAGGGACGTCATCCAAGATGGCGTCCCTCGAATTCCGATTGGCTGATAGGATTCTATCAGCCAATCGGAATTAAGGTAGGAATTTTCTGATTGGCTGATGGAATCAGCCAATCAGAATCTAGTTCAATCCGATTGGCTGATCCAATCAGCCAATCAGATTGAGCTCGCATTCTATTGGCTGTTCCGATCAGCCAATAGAATGCGAGCTCAATCTGATTGGCTGATTGGATCGGCCAATCGGATTGATCTAGATTCTGATTGGCTGATTCCATCAGCCAATCAGAAAATTCCTACCTTAATTCCGATTGGCTGATAGAATCCTATCAGCCAATCGGAATTCGAGGGACGCCATCTTGGATGACGTCCCTTAAAGGAACCGTCATTCGTCGGGAGACATCGGAAGAAGAGGATGGATCCGCGTCGCCTGCTTCAAGATGGACCCGCTCCGCACCGGATGGAAGAAGATCGAAGATGCCGCTTGGAGAAGATGTTTGCCGGTCCGGATGTCCTCTTCTTGCCGGATAGGAGGAAGACTTTGGACCCTCTTCTGGACTTCTTCAGTGGATGTCTAGCCCCCGCTTGGGTTGGATGAAGATATCGGAGCCAGGACCGATCGGTGATACCTGGATGGTGAAGACAAGGTAGGAAGATCTTCAGGGGATTAGTGTTAGGTTTATTTAAGGGGGGTTTGGGTTAGATTAGGGGTATGTGGGTGGTGGGTTATTGTATGTTTTTTTTTACAGGCAAAAGAGCTGAACTTCTTGGGGCATGCCCCGCAAAGGGCCCTGTTCAGGGCTGGTAAGGTAAAAGAGCTTGTAACTTTTTTAATTTAGAATAGGGTAGGGAATTTTTTATTTTGGGGGGCTTTGTTATTTTATTAGGGGGCTTAGAGTAGGTGTAATTAGTTTAAAATTGTTGTAATATTTTTCTTATGTTTGTAAATATTTTTTTATTTTCTGTAACTTAGTTCTTTTTTATTTTTTGTACTTTAGCTAGTTTATTTAATTGTATTTATTTGTAGCAATTGTGTTTATTGAATTTATTGATAGTGTAGTGTTAGGTTAATTGTAGGTAATTGTAGGTAGTTTATTTAATTATTTTATTGATAGGGTAGTGTTAGGTTTAATTATATCTTAGGTTAGGATTTATTTTACAGGTAAATTTGTAATTATTTTAACTAGGTAACTATTAAATAGTTCTTAACTATTTAATAGCTATTGTACCTAGTTAAAATAAATACCAAGTTGCCTGTAAAATAAATATTAATCCTAAAATAGCTATAATATAATTATAATTTATATTGTAGCTATATTAGGATTTATTTTACAGGTAAGTATTTAGCTTTAAATAGGATTAATTTATTTAATAAGAGTTAATTTATTTCGTTATATGTAAATTATATTTAAGTTAGGGGGGTGTTAGTGTTAGGGTTAGACTTAGCTTTAGGGGTTAATACATTTATTAGAATAGCGGTGAGCTCCGATCGGAAGATTAGGGGTTAATAATTGAAGGTAGGTGTCGGCGATGTTAGGGAGGGCAGATTAGGGGTTAATACCATTTATGATAGGGTTAGTGAGGCGGATTAGGGGTTAATAACTTTATTATAGTAGCGCTCAGGTCCGCTCGGCAGATTAGGGGTTAATAAGTGTAGGTAGGTGTCGGCGACGTTGTGGGGGGCAGATTAGGGGTTAATAAATATAACATAGGGGTCGGCGATGTTAGGGCAGCAGATTAGGGGTACATAGGGATAACGTAGGTTGCGGCGGTTTACGGAGCGGCAGATTAGGGGTTAAAAGTGTAATGCAGGGGTCAGCGATAGCGGGGGCGGCAGATTAGGGGTTAATAAGTGTAAGGTTAGGGGTGTTTAGACTCGGGGTACATGTTAGAGTGTTAGGTGCAGACGTAGGAAGTGTTTTCCCATAGGAAACAATGGGGCTGCGTTAGGAGCTGAACGCTGCTTTTTTGCAGGTGTTAGGTTTTTTTTCAGCTCAAACAGTCCCATTGTTTCCTATGGGGGAATCGTGCACGAGCACGTTTTTGATGCCGGCCGCGTCCGTAAGCAACTCTGGTATCGAGAGTTGCATTTGCGGTAAAAATGCCCTACGCTCCTTTTTTGGAGCCTAACGCAGCATTTGTTTTAACTCTCGATACCAGAGTTAAATTTATGGTGCGGCCAGAAAAAAGCCCGCGGAGCGTTAACAGCCCTTTTACCGCCGAACTCTAAATCTAGGCCTTAGTGTTTATAAAACACTGGGAGCTGCCATGTTGTAACTTGTGTTACCTTCTCTGCTGTGGCCAATTAGCGTCAGTTATAAATAGGTCACTAGAGTGTGCAGCCAATGGTTGTGCTGGATTTAACAGTGTTTTGCACTTCCATTTCTAACAGGAACTGAAAAGCTCACAATTTCAGAATGGAATTACAGGCAAAGAGGACAAAATAAATAATGAAAGTATATTGCAGAGGAGTTTTATTATATACAATTTATCATTTTATATTACCATCTCAAAGTGTTTAATGTCCCTTTAAATGTATGAAAATAGTTCCTTCATGTTTATTTTTGTATTTGAAATAGCTGGTTTTGTTTATTAAACACTGCACCTGTTGTTCTCAGGGACATGCCCATAAAAATGGACTGAGCCTGCAGGTAAAAAACACCTGCTAATGTTATCTATTGCTAAACATAGTTATTGAAATACTAATTATAGTTGGGCACAACCAGCTATTTAAAATATATATGCGTCTCTCCTATCTCCCACAGGGAGATTAATCAGTGCTGTTGACTCCAATTTACATATACTTGTTATATATTTTCAGTGTAGATGATGGTTTCTGCAGGCAAAATCACGTATTTCAAATAGCAAAATAAAGTTAAAGGAGGCTGTGGTGGCTGTGTTGGAGTCACATTTTGAATAATTATTTGACCCATTGAGGAAGTCTTCATGTTTATGAACAAGAAACAGTAAATTAGAAGGCAATACAAATAATGTAAATTATCTTTTTGAGGATGTGAAAAATGAAAAACAAAGTTGTAAAAAGGGTTGCAGACATTAAAATAAAAGTAAATAAAACGTCTAAAAATGCAGGTGAGCACAATGGCTAAAGGTGAAGGAGTCACCAATGTCATTGAACCTTTTTTTAGGTTCAATGTTAGTAATGATTAATGCTATTAAAAATAAAATGGATATACTGTATTTAAATAAATTCATTTAATTAAGAAAACGTTTTGATTGAAGAATTATGAATGCATTTTTAAAACAATTGCAAACTTATATTTGTTTAGTTTACATTTATTTTGTTTAAAGGGACAGTAAACCTTAAAAATAATGTTATATAATTCTGCACATAGTGCAGAATTATATAACATTATTTAAGTGCTATAGTTCTAAAACCCTTTTTTACCTTTTAATATGTAAAAATGATGGCGCTTTTACAGACCCGCTCTCTGCTCTCTGCTGAGCGGGTCTGTAATATTTAGTCAGCGCATCGGGCCAGCTGTATAGTCACAGCCCGGCCCGACCGCGCCATAAGACTAAGTGCAGCTCGCTCCTAGTACAGCTGGCCCGATGCGTTGTTAGAAAAAAACAGACCCGCTCAGAAGATCACAGAGAGCGGGTCTGTAAAACAGCAGTTATGTTTTAAATTCAAAGGGGAAATTTGGTTTTACAATTTTTGCGCTATTATAATGTTATATAATTCTGCACTATGTGCAGAATTATATAACATTTTTTTTATGGTTTACTGTCCCTTTAAGTGATGAAAAGACATTTGGGGGAAAATTCAAGTGGAATTCATTCAAGATGAACACAACATTGAAACACAAGTGAATGCAATATTATAATTTATTAACACTAATACAAAGCACGTTTAATATAAAACAAACACATTGTTCTAGTTATTCATGTTGTTATAATAAATTAATATATTTTCATTTTTGTAACAAACAGAAAAACAGCATAATATGCAAGTGGGATTTAATAGTGAATCAACGTTACCTAAGAACTTAAAAGGACAGTAAAGTCAAAATTAAACTTTTATGATTTAGATAGAGCTTGTGATTTTAAACACCATTCCAATTTACTACTATCAAATTTGCTTTGTTTTCTTGTTATCCTTTGTTGAGACATAAACCTAGGTAGGCAGTCTATGGCAGCAATAATTGACAACATTGTATAATGCTGCAATAAACACTGTTGCCAAGGTGATTAAAGACACCTGCAAGCTCCTGAGCTCACCTAGGATAAGTTTTTGAGGCCTATTTATCAAAGGTCTGGCGGACCTCGCTGAATGCGGAAAGCATTGCTGGTGCAACGCTGAATGCATATTCAGCATTGCACCAGCAGCTCTTGTGAGCTGCTGGAGCAACGCCGCCCCCTGCAGACTTGCGGCCAATCGGCCACCAGCAGGGGGTGTCAATCAACCCTATCATACTCGATCGGGTTGAATTCCGGCAATGTCTTGACAGGGTTATGGAGCAGCGGTCTTTAGAGCCTGCAGGTTCGCCAGAAACACGGGCCCTCAAGCTCCGTTCAGAGCTTGATAAATGGGCCTCTTTAACCCTTTAATGACCACAACACTTTTCCATTTTCTGTCCGTTTGGGACCAAGGCTATTTTTACATTTTTGTGGTGTTTGTGTTTAGCTGTAATTTTCCTCTTACTCATTTACTGTACCCACACATATTATATACCGTTTTTCTCACCATTAAATGGACTTTCCAAAGATACCATTATTTTCATCATATCTTATAATTTACTATAAAAAAAGTATAAAATATGAGGAAAAAAATGGAAAAAAACACACTTTTTCTAACTTTGACCCCCAAAATCTGTTACATATCAACAACCACCAAAAAAGTCCCATGCTAAATAGTTTCTAAATTTTGTCCTGAGTTTAGAAATACCCAATGTTTACATGTTCTTTGCTTTTTTTTGCAAGTTATAGGTCCATAAATACAAGTAGCACTTTGCTATTTGCAAACCACTTTTTTTCAAAATTAGTGCTAGTTACATTTGAACACTAATATCTTTCAGGAATCCCTGAATATCCATTGACATGTATATATTTTTTTTTAGAAGACATCCCAAAGTATTGATCTGGGCCCATTTTGGTATATTTCTTGCCACCATTTCACCGCCAAATGCGATCAAATAAAAAAAATTGTTCACTTTTTCACAAATTTTTTCACAAACTTTAGGTTTCTCACTGAAATCATTTACAAACAGCTTGTGCAATTATGGCACAAATGGTTGTAAATGCTTCTCTGGGATCCCCTTTGTTCAGAAATAGCAGACATATATGACTTTGGCGTTGCTTTTTGGTAATTAGAAGGCCGCTAAATACTGCCGCGCATCACACGTGTATTATGGCTAGCAGTGAAGGGGTTAATTAGGTAGTTTGTAGGGAGCTTGCAGGGTTAATTTTAGCTTTAGTGTAGAGATCAGCCTCCTACCTAACACATCCCACCCCCTGATCCCTCCCAAACAGCTCCCTTCCCTCCCTCACCCCACAATTGTCCCCGCCATCTTAAGTACTGGCAGAAAGTCTGCTAGTACTAAAATAAAAGGTTTTTTATTTTATTATTTTTTATAGCATATTTACATATGCTGCTGTGTAGGATCCCCCCTTAGCCCCCAACCTCCCTGATCCCCCCCAAAACAGCTCTCTAACCCTCCCCCTCTGCATTATTGGGGGCCATCTTGGGTACTGGCAGCTGTCTGCCAGTACCCAACTTGCAGAAAAAAATGTTTTTTTTTTTATTCTGGTTTTTTTTTCTGTAGTGTAGCTTCCCTCCCCCAACAGACTAACCACCACACCTTGATTGATTTATTTTTATTAAACTATTATTCCCCTTTTTGTAGCATTTTATTAAACTTTTTTGCTGTAGTGTAGCGTTTCCCACCCGCTCCCTCCCCGTGCACGCGCCCGCCCCCTCCCTCCCGTGCACGCGCACGCCCGCGGACATCCCCGCCCCCGATCCCGCCCCCCTCCACATCACCAGTGCCAACGATGGCCGCCACCCGCCTCCCGGTCCGGCTCCCACCCACCAACGAGGAAAGCCACTGATCTCCGGTGCAGAGAGGGCCACAGAGTGGCTCGCTCTGCACCGGATGGCTTAAAAAGGTTATTGCAGGATGCCTCCATATCGAGGCATCACTGCAATAACCGGAAAGCAGCTGGAAGCGAGCAGGATCGCTTCCAGCTGCTTTCCACACCGAGGACGTGCAGGGTACGTCCTCAGGCGTTAACTGCCTTTTTTTTTAGGACGTACCCTGCACGTCCTTGGTCGTTAAGGGGTTAACTAAGAATACAAAGAGAAATAAGCAAAATTGATAAAAGAAGTAAACTGAAAAGTTGTTTTGAATTTCATACTCTATCCAGTCAATTTAAGTTTAATTTTGACTTAACTATGTTTAAACGTATGAAATCAACAGGAATGGAAAAGAAATGATCAAAATAAGCAAACATGAATATGGCAACATGATTTAAAATTTGTATCAAACAAGGGCCCTTGCGCAGAGGGACAGAAAATGAGTAGGTAAAATGTATTTTAGTTGTGCAAGAATGTATTGTGGTCACCATTACTCCTCATATTTAATTATTATTTTTTAAACATTATTACCATTATAATTGACCTAATTAAGGGCTAGATTACAAGTCGAGCAGTATTTTGCTTTTTCACTATTGCGAAAACTCTGCTAGGATTTTAATTTTTGTGCTAGTCGGGTTGCGCTGGTATTACAAGTTGAAAGTAAACAGTTTATTTCTCCAGCGTTAACCCAACTTGCACAAAAAGTCAAAATTCGCAATCGCGTTCACGCATTCCCCCATAGAAGTCAATGGAGAAAAGTTGAATAAAACCCCTAACACCCCTCTCTCTGACGCAAACACCATAACATATTCTCAATAGCGTTAACCCAACATGAAAATATGAATATTTAATTTTCCAATGTTCTTTACCTTACGAAATATGTTCTATTTATTCATAAATAAATATTTCTACATATATCTGATGGGTTTTTAAACAAACATATATTTATAACTATATAGCTATATTATTATATATAGGTATATATATATATACACAGATATATATAGGAATATATATTTATAAATACATAGAACATATTCTGCTGTGTGCAGAATATTGGAATGTGAAATATTTACAGTAAGTACATAGTTAAAACCTTTATTAAATATAAATTTTGCATAAATATGTTTTTGCTTGTTCTCATCTACTTTATGCAAAAAGGTTCTAATGTACATATATATATATATATATATATATATATATATGTCTATATATGTTTACATTTAGATGTATGTGTTTATATGTGTATATGTGTCTATAAATACAATAATATATATGTAAACATATATATATATATATATATATATATATATATATATATATATATATATATATATATATATAGTAGGTAAATGATTCAAAGCACTCTCTGGACTTCTGAAAATAACGGCAAATTTTATTGTGATAGTGACGTTTCGGGACCAAACCTGTCCCTTCTTCTGACAGTCAAACAATGCAAAAACCAAACTTAAATAGGCCATTCAGACCCTCCCCTGTATTGCTACCAATCACAGGTAAGCGTGTGCAAAAGTAGAGACCACACCAAAATAAGGTGTGGAAAAGTGATAGTGTACAATGTGCAATTATAAAGGTGTAAAAACATATGTAAATCTAAAATCTCATATCAGTGTAATCATCATATATTTAAGTGAGCTTTGATCATAATAGTTAAATTATGAGAGCAATTAATGCAAATTTTTCATAATGCTTATCAAAGATTCACCCCTCCTTAAGAGTGCAACAAATGGATTCTACCATTATTCAAAAGAACCACCCCTATTCATTGATAGGTACTAGTCCATAGTCACAATACTACTATATAATATAACTATCGTGATCATCAAATCATTAAACAAAGCTATTTCTTATAGTTGTAACTTTACAGCACCACATATATGTGGTATTAGTAAGCCACAGCACAAAAAGATTTTTATATAGACCGTGCGATCAAATCTCAACCCAATGCTACTGACACCATAATATTTGTTGACACACCCCTCCTGCTCTCATAGGTTAAGCCTAAACAACACCTCTCCATTTCCATATGTGTTGGAAAGTAAATTAACGATAGTAATACAATCCTTATAAGATTGAATAACAAAAACTTTGGGTGCACATCTGTCTTAAGATGCTTCACAATCGCATATTATACTTAACACAGAGTACGCCGTGCAATCAGATCGCAACTGAGGTCTGTTGTCATCCTGTCATCTGAGAACACACCCCTCCTGCTCTCATAGGTCAGCAGTGCCTCTCCATTTGCATACGTATTAAAAAGTAAACGAAAAACCAGTGAATTTATACTCAATTTGATTGCCGACTCCTTAATAGTGCATCTCCCATAGGAGATCGCGCAACTTATGCTGCTATAGCCCTATGGGAGATGCACTATTAAGGAGTCGGCAATCAAATTGAGTATAAATTCGCTGGTTTTTCGTTTACTTTTTAATACGTATGCAAATGGAGAGGCACTGCTGACCTATGAGAGCAGGAGGGGTGTGTTCTCAGATGACAGGATGACAACAGACCTCAGTTGCGATCTGATCGCACGGCGTACTCTGTGTTAAGTATAATATGCGATTGTGAAGCATCTTAAGACAGATGTGCACCCAAAGTTTTTGTTATTCAATCTTATAAGGATTGTATTACTATCGTTAATTTACTTTCCAACACATATGGAAATGGAGAGGTGTTGTTTAGGCTTAACCTATGAGAGCAGGAGGGGTGTGTCAACAAATATTATGGTGTCAGTAGCATTGGGTTGAGATTTGATCGCACGGTCTATATAAAAATCTTTTTGTGCTGTGGCTTACTAATACCACATATATGTGGTGCTGTAAAGTTACAACTATAAGAAATAGCTTTGTTTAATGATTTGATGATCACGATAGTTATATTATATAGTAGTATTGTGACTATGGACTAGTACCTATCAATGAATAGGGGTGGTTCTTTTGAATAATGGTAGAATCCATTTGTTGCACTCTTAAGGAGGGGTGAATCTTTGATAAGCATTATGAAAAATTTGCATTAATTGCTCTCATAATTTAACTATTATGATCAAAGCTCACTTAAATATATGATGATTACACTGATATGAGATTTTAGATTTACATATGTTTTTACACCTTTATAATTGCACATTGTACACTATCACTTTTCCACACCTTATTTTGGTGTGGTCTCTACTTTTGCACACGCTTACCTGTGATTGGTAGCAATACAGGGGAGGGTCTGAATGGCCTATTTAAGTTTGGTTTTTGCATTGTTTGACTGTCAGAAGAAGGGACAGGTTTGGTCCCGAAACGTCACTATCACAATAAAATTTGCCGTTATTTTCAGAAGTCCAGAGAGTGCTTTGAATCATTTACCTACTACATACTCCTGAGAGCACCCTGGCAGTTGTGGAGAGTTGGTGAGAGTGCAGATACTGAACTTTGCTATATATATATATATATATATATATATATATATATATATATATATATATATATATATATATATATAAATCTTTAGACATGTATATGTATGTATCTCAGTGTTAAAGCCCTTTTTTTCTAAAAACCGAGATCTCATATCGTTGTGCCCTTACAACTTTTGTGTGCATTATTTTTTGAGAATAATTTTTTATTAGACAGTGTTAATATGAGTGTAACTGTACTTTTTAAAGTATTTTTTAAGTGTTTCGTGCAACTTTTTAATTTCTCAAAACAGTTAACCACAGCTCTGAAATCACAGTAAGGATTCTAGCGTAAATCAAGATTGTGCTAGCGAAATTGCAATTTCGCTTCACTTGTAATATCAGCGCAATTTTAACGGTGCACCACCGATCGCAAGAGCTCTAGCAAAATCATTTGCGTGCCACGCCGTATGGAGCTTTGGGGCCCGTGTTTCTGGCGAGCCTTCAGGCTCGCCAGAAACACCAGTTATGAAGCAGCGGACTAAAGACCGCTGCTCCATAACCTGTCCGCCTGCTCTGAGGAGGCGGACAGACATCGCCGCAATTCAACCCGATCGAATACGATCGGGTTGATTGACACCCCCTGCTAGCGGCCGATTGGCCACGAATCTGCAGGGGGCGGCATTGCACCAGCAGTTCGCAAGAGCTGCTGGTGCAATGCTGAATGTGGAGAGTGTATTGCTCTCCGCATTCAGTGATGTCTGTCTGACCTGATCGGCTAATCGGATCATGTCGGACAGACACATAATAAATTGGCCCCTAAATGTCTTCTAGTTTTCTCTTTCAAAGATTTATTGTCCCTTTCACATAGAAGTAGAAGGAATATAATATATATTGTCATCCCCTGATTTTTCATTTAAATAATATACATTTACATCTATTTCTTGGGATACTTCATTAGTATCATAATAAGTATGTATAATAGGTGTTAACTGAAATGTGATGATAGCTCTGCCATATTTATTTTTAAGTTTATTTCTATTGAGGTTTTTAGAAAGGTTTTACAATTAAAGGGACATGAAACCCAACATTGTTCTTAATTTGCTGCCTTCTCTTGTTATACTTTGCTGAAAGGTTCATCTAGGAAAGTTCAGGAGCAGCAAAGAACCTAGCATCTAGCTGCTGATTGGTGACTGCATATATATACCGATTCTCATTGGCTTACCCATGTGTTCAGTTAGAAACCAGTAGTGCATTGCTGCTCTTTCAACAAATGATACAAATATAATGACACAAATGAGATAATAGAAGTAAATTAGAAAGTTGTTTAAAATCACATGTTCTATCTGAATCATGAAAGAAAAAAATTGGGTTTCATGTCCCTTTAACGTTCACTATCTCCCAATGAAGAAATTCTCAAGTACAATTCTTAAAGGGACATTAAACACGTTGATGATATAATATAAAATGTTAAATTGTATATATAGATAAAACTCTGAAATATACTTTCATGATTTATTTTGTCCCTTTTCCTGTAATTCTATTCTGAAATTGTGATGGAAGTGCAGAACAATGTTATATTCCACACAGCCATTGGCTGCACACTCTAGTGTCCCTAATTGACCACAGCAGAGAAGGTAACTTATTTACAACATGGCAGCTCCCATTGGTTTATAGATATTAAAACTTTACTCCTACTTTGTCACTATTTAAACAACTAATGAAACTTTAAAAAATACATCCACATATTATTCTCAGACTAATTCTGTCTTTGAAAGCATCATTCTACCTAGCATTTATTTAGGGCCAGATAACAAGTGGCGCTAATTAATGCTCCCGCTCGAGAGTTAATTGCGCTAGAAGTAAGCTTTTTGTGCTTGTTGGGATGTGCTCATATTATGAGTTGAAAGTAAACTGTTTTCGCTCATGCCCTTATCTGACGAGCGCAAAAAGGTGTAGTTAGAATATCACGTGCACATTCACATATTCCACAAAGAAGTCAATGGAGAAAAAAAGTGGAAAAAACACCCCACTCTCGCGCAAACCTGATCGCATATTCTATTCTTGTGTGTGCGCAAACATGAAAAGATGAATATTTCCCATTCCAATGTTCTTCACATAAAGGAATGTATGGTGAGAGTGGTGTGTACTCAGTGGACACACCACGCCCTTAGGGGGCGCTTCCTCAGTTCCAATATAATAGCTGATATGGTAGTGCTTGTAATGTCTCGACAGAAAAAAACAGGACTAAATCTAGAAATATGATAATAGCAACAATTATAAAACTATAAATAAAACCCTAAAAAATCTAAAATGTGGACATAAGTAAGTAACCACAATGCTGAAAATGATAATAGTAAAAAACTATATATATATATATATATATATATATATATATATATATATATATATATATATATATATATATATATATATATATATATATATATATATATATATTGCTAGAATATAAACATAGATTGGAAAAAATATTAAAACTAATTCAAAACCAAATAATGGTAATGTAAAAATCTATGAGTCCAGGGTAATGACAATTCCCAGATGTTTGAGGCTGCACTCTGTCAAAGGATGGCTATCCTGTAGTATGGAATCTAAAAAAGAATAAAAAACAGAGGCGCCACCATGGCCTAATATCGCCAGTACAGGTAAAATGAGCAGCAATATGAGAATGTGAATACTCACAAACATAAAGCACCCCACTGGTGCTAGTAGAGCAGACTGACACTTCTCAGTGGTTCAGCACACTGTATCCAAAGCGCAGAGACAGTCAGGAATCCTCTGACACTCCAATGTATATGTGCCTATGGATAAAGGAAAAAGCAACACGACATGGCCCAATATCATCAGGACAAGGGGAAAATAATACCAATAGCTTGCACTTACAAGATGGTGGGCACCTGCAGGTGCAATCTCAGCAAACTGGAGCCAAAACGTCGCCCAGTAGACTTAAAACAGCAATCCTCAACAGGAACCAGGATCAACTATATAATTTATCACAGGAGGTGAAAAAAATACACACAATAGCAAGTGTATAAAAGTATAAAAAGTCGTTATTAACACAGCAACTAGTTTCTCAGCCTACTCAGGGCTGTTTCATCAGGCTTCACATAAAGGAATATGTTTTATTTATTCATAAATAAATATTTCTACATATATCTGATGTTTTTTAATGCAATATATATCTATACTAATTATATCTAAATGATTATATATAGGAATATCTATTTAAAAATACTTAGAACATATTCTGCTATGTGCATAACATTGGAATGTGAAATATTTACAGTAAGTACGCAGGATAACACTTTATTAAATATGAATATTGCATAAATATGCTTTTACATATTTTTATCTACTTAACTGCAAAAGGCTCCAATGGACTTATGTATGTGTATATATATATATATATATATATATATATATATATATATATATAGATAGATATAGATATAGATATATATACAGTATATATATATACACACATATGAATTTATATGTCTGTAAATACATATATACACCAATAAATACATATGTATATACATATATATATATATATATATATATATACACATATATACATACATACATACACATCTTTAAATATATATGATATATGTATGTATCTCAATGTTAAAGCCTTTTGCCTGCCTTTTTTTCTAAACCTGAGACCTCATATCTTTAAGCACTTAAAACTTTTGTGTGCAATATTTTTTCTTTTTTTATTATTTGTTATTATGAGTGTAATTATACTTTGTAATGTATTTTTGATGTGTTTTGTGCAACTTTTTTGTTTCACGAAACAGTTAAAGGGACAGTCAAGTCCAAAAAAAACTTTTTCAAACAGGGCATGTATTTTAAACAACTTTCCAATTTACTTTTATCAACAATTTTGCTTTGTTCTCTTGGTATTCTAGTTGAAAGCTAAACCTAGGAAGGCTCATATGATAATTTCTAAGCCCTTGAAGGCCGCCTCTATTTTATTTACTTTTCACAGCAGGGGAGAGCAAGCTCATGTAGGCTATATAGATAACATTGTAATCACGCCCGTGGCTAGTGGCAGACACTGCACTAATTGGCTAAAATGCAAGTCAACAGATAATAACTAAAAGTCATGTGATTAGGGGCGGTCAGAAGATGCTTAGATACAAGTTAGTCACAGAAGTAAACGTATATTAATATAACTGTGTTGGTTTTGCAAAACTGGGGAATGGGTAATAAAGGGATTATCTATCCTTTTAAACAACAAAAATGCTGGTGTTGGCTGTCCCTTTAAAAAGAGCTCTGAAGTTGCAGTAATCATTTTAGTGTAAATCACAATTGCACTCAAGCAATTGCATTTACTTTCAACTTGTAATACCAGCTGTAAGGCTGCCGAGTGCAAACACCCGCAATAAACCCCTTATCGCTTGTGCACAAATGTTTGCACTCCACTCGTAATCTGGCCCTTAGTGTTTAGTGTCCATTTAAGACAAGATAACATCAACAACATATAAATACAGACAAGCCTGTAAAGAAGTGAACAAATATAGTAGAAACCTCTATTTTAAAGTACAAGGTCCTCCTGATGATTAAACGGCCACTCTTGGGCTTGTATGTACTTGTGTAACGTGTCAGAGAAATTCTAATAGAATACAGGGCCACTCATAGGCCTAAGAAGATCACAGTAATATTTAGCTTATACTTTGCAAAATTAAACAATAGATAATCAGTTATTACAAAACAAGTATACGAACAAAAGAAAGAAAATAAATAAATAAATAAATAAATAAATAAAGTCCCCTTTTTGTCAAGAAGTACATGAATAATTAAAGGGGCAGTAAACCTAAAAAATAATGTTATATAATTCTGCACATAGTGCAGAATTATATAACATTATCTTAGCCAAACTTTATTCAACATAATATTGCCGGTGAAATTTGAGGGTTTTTCAGACCGCCGCTCTTGCTCTACTGAGCGGGTCTGGTTTTCCCCCTGAGTGCATCTGGGCAGCTGTCTAGTCACAGCCCGGCCCAATTGCGCCATAACACTCAATGCAGCTCGCTCCCGCTATCAGACAGAGCAGGAGCGAGCTGCATTGAGTGTAATGGTACGATCAGGCCGGGCTGTGACTAGACAGCTGCCCAGATGCGCTCAGGGGAAAAACCAGACCCGCTCAGTAGAGCAAGAGCGGTGGTCTGAAAAACCCACTTTTTTAATCAAATTTCACTGGCAATATTATGTTGAATAAAGTTTGGCTAAGATAATGTTATATAATTCTGCACTATGTGCAGAATTATATAATATTATTTTCTAGGTTTACTGCCTCTTTAAGGTCTATCATCATAATAATTATAAGGAGCATCAAATATAGGAGAAGGTAGCAAAAAGTTGCTATGTCACAGAATTACTTATAATGAAGTGAAATTAGAGCAACAGAAATGGGGAACTTATGTAAAGAGATAAAGGGGCAGATTTATCATGTGTCTGGCGGACATGATCCGCTGTAGCGATCATGTCCACCAGACATCGATAAATGCCGACAGCATACAGGGGGTGTTAATCAACCCGATCATATGCGATTGGGCGGATTGCTGTCCGCAGCCTCAGAGGCTGCGGACAAGTTAAGGAGCAGTGGTCTTGAGACCGCTGCTTCTTAACTCCTGTTTCCGGCGAGCTTAAAGGCTTGCGCGGAAACAGATGGTTTTGGCCCGATTCGGTGCACTTCTACTATCAATTATACAATAACATATAATGAAGTACTAACAATTCTAATTTATTCATTAGTTCAATATACATTTTAACTCCTCCATTTTTGCATTTAAAGGGATAGTAAACATCTTGAGATTTCAATCTAAAATGTTTACTTATGTGTAGAAAAACAACTTGGCAAAATACAGGTACAAATCCCCAAATGCAGAATTATTCACAAATCCAGACTTATTTTTTCCCATTTTCACAGTCACTAAGTCACAATCTTCTCTGCTTGTGTATTTTTTTAAATACAATTTTAAAATGCAAATAATAGTCTATATTTATTTAAAACAACAACTATTACCAAGCGAATTATGTTCCTATCAAAACCACAATAGTGCGTGACCTTTCTTCTTAGGGCTCCAAATGACTTTCCTAGCTGGGAGTCAGGCTCCCTAACATCACTAAAAGACAACTCTGAATTATAACTAAACAAATTAGGGGTGCAGCCCGACCTAGACCCACCCACGATAGACATAACTATCCAACATATTTCCACTGATGAAACTATGGGTTCACAAGAAAAACTGATAGAAAGAGGACACAGTTGGGCATTGGGAAACTAATTGGTTTTCATACAGGAGGCTACACAACTATATTACACACAAACAAATGCACGCTCGCTCACTAACTTAGAAAAACTCTATACTTCCAACAACCCAGTGAATCACTCACTATCAATTATTTACAAAACACTAAAACAACCCCTCCCGGGCCGGGTAACCTACCGTACCCTATAGAGATGTGGGAAAGGAAATTAGGAGCAATTATTCTACCCCAAACAGCCAACAATAGATTCTTCAACACCAAAACATCTTCTATTTCCTCGTCTATACTGTAAATTAATTATAACATTTTACACTGTTGGTACCTCTCAGAAGACTAATTAGATTTTTCCCTAAAGCCAGCGATCGTTGCTGGAGATGCGGGCATGTGGGAAATGGGATGGGACACATGTGGTGGTGCTCCCAGATAAATCAATACCGGCATATTATTATACAGGAAATAGAAAAGATCCTCCAGATCTCTGTCCCTTCCAATCCCCTAATCTGGTTGCTAAATGAATCCATAACACTCCCCTCCAAACACACTAAAATGCTATTTAAAATCATGATAAACAGTGTACGCACCCTGGTTGTCAAGAACTGGAGGTTGCAAGAGGTCCTGGGCTTAGCGATCTGGCGACAAAGGGGCAGATTTATCAAGGCCAGAATGCAGCTGTCTCTGCGCGAGTCTTAAGACCGCCACTCCTTAACTCATCTGCCACCTCTGAGGCGGCGGACAGCAATCAGCCTGATCGGGTTGATTGACACGCCTGATAGCGGCCAATTAGCCGCAAATGTGCAGGGGACGGCATTGCACAAGCATTTCACGAGAAATGCTTATGCAGTGATAAATGCTGACAGCGTATGCATTTGTTAAATCAGCCCCATAAGGTCACAGAGCTTATTGAATTAGAAGAATATGGTTCTTTTAAAATGGGCAAAAGGGACGCTTTCGTGGAAATACAAATGTTGTGGGAGCAATACTCCAAAACACTTGCTTAAAACTGAACTACAATAGGGGCCTTTTAAGACCTTCCTTAAACTCCTGTGCAGGCGTTGGACAGCGAAACTGTGAGGTGGAACAACATAGTCCTTCTCTACCCTTTAATAACTTAACACTCCACCTGAATAATCATATACTCTTTTTTTTCTTTCTTTAATTTTGTAACAGAGAATGGAAAAATACCTAGACGAGACATATTTGTTATTTTTTAACTGTTTATGTTTATTCTTTAAATATGTAAAACAATGAATCTTTAATAAGAAATTACACATCTATGCTATGTACTTTATAATATTATATATGTACTCATTTAACTTGTACGTTAAAAATGGATTCACAATAAACAGAATTAAAAAAAAAAGAAAGCATAATACAATGATTTTTACTATAAATATAAACATTTTATAGTGAATTAAACACTGATAGAATGAGCAAAAAAATATTCACAATATTCAAATATCTTTTTGCTTTTAGCTGTGTAACAGAATAGTTCCCAGTGGCATTGAATCTCTGCATTGTTTCAAAATAAAGTTACATTTTTGTTTAAAACAACAACTATTACCTTTCTGATTACAGTATTGTGCTATCTTTCTGATGGTACTATGTATACAAAAAGTATTAAAAATGATAAAACAAATCCTACCTTTCTAAGCCTTACACTGCTACATGTTTCTAGTTGGCCTCTGCGGAAGTTATCAGATGACAAATTGCATAACACTGCCATTTTTGCTAACATAATGACTGTGTGGCTGACTTTGTCTACTACAGTAACAAGTCCAGATGGGCTTCTACAAATAAGGCAAGTGGTTGGTGGAATTTGGCTATTCAAAAATAAACACAGCAAACAAGGTGTTAATTTGTTTGGACAATGTATATAGTTGTTATTCTATAGACAACAAAGGGGTCGATTTATGAAGCAGTGAATGCTGCTTCCAACCAACTCTGCTTCATGTCCGCCTGAAGTGGAAGTTAAAAAGCAGCGGTCGTAAGAGCGCTGCTCCTTAAGTTATCCGCCACCTCTGAGGCTGCGGACAGCAATCATCCCGATCAGATACAATAGGGATGATTGACATCCCCTACTAGTGGCCAATTGGCCGCAAATGTGCAGGGGGCTGCATTGCACAAGCATTTCACGAGAAATGCTTGTGCAATGATAAATGCTGACAGCGTATTCTATAATAAATCGGCCCCATAATGTCTTGCAACAATAGTGTGCCCCTTTATGCAGTCTACTTTATTGTTCATCCGATCTGTTTATTCCCATGTTTTAATCCTGTCAGATTTGCTTACATTTATTGATTGTAATAGAATTGTTTATCTGTATTTTGTTCAACACAGTAGTAACACTTTGAGATTACAAATGAAATAACATTTAAAGGGACGGTCTAGTAAAAATTAAACTTTCATGATTCAGATAGGACATGCAATTTTAAACTTCTTTCCAATTTACTTTTATAATCAAATTTGCTTTGTTCTCTTGGTATTCTTAGTTGAAAGCTAAACCTAGGTAGGTTCATATGCTAATTTATAAGCCCTTGAAGGCCACCTCTTATCTGAATGCATTTGACAGTTTTTCATAGCTAGTGGGCATAAGTTCATGTGTGCTTTATCGGTAACATTGTGCTCACACACGTGGAGTTATTTAAGAGACAGCACTAAATGCCTAAAATGCAAGTCAATAGATAATAAATAGTCATGTGATAAGGGGGTTGTCAAAGGAGGCTTAAATACAAGGTAATCACAGAGGTAAAAAGTATATTAATATAACAGTGTGTGGAGTCTGTAGGGTTACATCAATCATCAGAGCAGAACAGCAAATCGAGGGACCATTCCAGAGACCTCAACACTGCAGCCCCTGAGTGGCAACTGCTTTCAAAGCGGCCTAACCAACAGCCGAAGAGAATAGACAAGATTGCTCACAGAGATGATACCTAAATGAGCGTTCTCGCTTGGTCACTGGATTCAGTCTCTGGATCTAAACACTCCTAGACATTCCAATACCACTTCCCTTTCCGTTGGGGCATGTGGTTATAGCACTTTACTCTATGTGTCCTTTACTGAGTATTCTCTGTAGTTAT
Source organism: Bombina bombina (assembly GCF_027579735.1). NCBI lineage: Eukaryota > Metazoa > Chordata > Amphibia > Anura > Bombinatoridae > Bombina > Bombina bombina. Next base: position 417,636,092 of record NC_069500.1, on the reverse strand, counting down.
TTATTGTTTGTACATTAACCAGTTGTTTTTTCAGTATACAGGTTGTAGCAGTTGTATGTGCTTTTCTTCCTTTTAGGTTTACAACTCCTGTGGGGACTTTTAAATCTACCCTGTCCATCATTTATAGAGAGTTGCCTCTATATATGATCACACTTCCGCATACTAAGGGTTTCTAAGTATTGATACATGTGCATAATGACTATCAACAAGCTAACTATATACTACCTTTTTTGGTCCCCTAATTCCCAAGAAGTTGGGGTCTTTACATGGCCCCTCAGAGTCTCAATTTAAAATCCCAAAAGGGCTCACCCATCACATATGTACAGTATATAGATCCCAACCCTTACCTCAGTTTTGCTCATTCGGGGGCTACATTATTAGCGTCACTTTTACCTTGATCCTTACCGATACTCCTCCTCACTGAGAGCCCTTAGACCATTTCCATAAGTTAAATCTATCATATATCTCCTTATTGTATTATCTTTATTTCACCTTACTGTTTAGGTCCTGTAAGGTTTACACCCATATTCATTAATGATACTTTTCTAAGGTTTAACTTGTACCTCCAGAGGGTGGCACATCTCCGTGTATATTACTTTAGCTTAGTCCAGGGACCATATCTATAACCTTTAATGAGACCATAGGTTAACATATGTAGAATTATAAGTTCTCTGTTAAGCTTCATTGTTATGTTGTGGTTTAAACATATTACACCTTTTATCCTAGTTCTACTTCCAGCTGGATAGCCTTCATATCCCTTTGACATTCCCTCTTTAGTAGAGACTACACCCTGACTCTACTATAGGTTTATATATATCAGTAATATTATCAGTCGGCACCATACTTAATTTACCATCAGTACCTTATACACCCATTACTCAACTTACCCCTTTAACATGACTTCCTATTTCCGGTATAAATCATTCTGTAAACAATATTTATTCCTAAAATACACATAATCCCACTTACTCGCCCATTACGTCACAAAATCCTCCCATCATTGGGGAGAGTATTCCTCTCTTCTTTTCTCGGGACCCCTTTCCCTTATTTACTTTATCCTCAGATAAATTATAACCTAAACCCTAACTGCCTGCCTCATTATATAATTAATGGCAACTCCCCATACCTAATCAGGGATAGCTCCAAACTATATTGTCCTCTCCGTTACATTCCATTATCCATTACAATTGTTGGCTTCTTCTGAAGCCATCTCATACTACCTTACCTCCCCTCCCACATCATCCCCCCATTAAAAAGCAGCTTTTGCCAGCTGATTTTCCCTACTCAACGCTACATATTACTACCAATTATTATTATTCCTCATTCCTACCCGTGGGTGTAACTTAAGCCACTTACACCTACACCTTTTTACCCTCCAGTTAACTAAATGTTTCATTACATACATAAAAAGGAAAAATATGAGGCATCACAGGTCACATCCAGGCTCAGGACATTGCAATTATATTTCCTTTACCAATTTGAAGATGCTTATTTTGCGCACATTGGTTTCTTGTATTTTGTTATATGATGACATTTGTATTGTACTTTGGAAATTGCTATATTGAGTCTGTGACTGTGCATTTTGTAACATTGGCCCATATTTATCAAGCTCCGTACGGAGCTTGAAGGGCCGTGTTTCTGGCGAGTCTTCAGACTCGCCAGAAACTCAAGTTATGAAGCAGCGATCTAAAGACCGCTGCTCCATAACCCTGTCTGCCTGCTCTGAGCAGGTGGACAGGAATCGCCGGAAATCAACCCGATCGAATACGATCGGGTTGATTGACACCTCCCTGCTGGAGGCCGATTGGCCGCGAGTCAGCAGGGGGCGGCGTTGTGAGCTGCTGGTACAATGTTAAATGTGGAGAGCGTATTGCTCTCCGCATTTAGCGAGGTCTTGCGGACCTGATCCGCACTGTCGGATCAGGTCCGCAAGACCTTTGATAAATAGGGGCATATGTCTTCACTTGCCTGCCTCAATAAAAAACTTTATTTAAAAAAAAAAAATAAGTCATGCTATTTCACAAATAGTGAAATTGCTTAAAGGGACAGTCTAGTCATAATTAAACTTTCATGATTCATATAGGCCATGACATTTTAAACAACTTTACAATTTACTTTTATCATCACATTTGCTTTGCTCTCTTCTCTTGATATGCTTTAATGAAAGCTAAGCCTAGTCAGGCTCATATGCTAATTTCCAAGCCCTTGAAGGCCACCTCTTACATCAGTGCATTTTTACAGTTTTTTGCAGCTAGACAGCGCTAATGTGTGCCACAAAGATTGCATTGTGCTCACTCCCGTGGAGTTATTTATGAGTCAGCACTGATTGGCTAAGTCTGTCAAAAGAATTTAGATAATGGGGCAGTCTGCAGAGGCTTAGATACAAGGAAATCACAGAGGTAAAAAGTATATTAATATAATGGTGTTGGCTATGCAGAATTGGGGAATGGGTAATAAAGGGATTATCTATATTTTCAAACGTTAACAATTCTGGAGTAAGATGTCCCTTTAACTGCTTGTATTTCTTTGCACCAGGATCATTTCATCACATGGCAAGTACTGTTGGTGGTGTGACTCAAAGCTCTTTTTTTGAAATTGTTTTGCATCAGTTATGAAAGACAAAAATATTTTTTTTCTGAAAAAAAAAAAAAGATAATTGGCATACCATAAGAATGTCTGTCTATGAAAATGTTATACATTATGTCTTTGGTTGTATAAATTGTACACACATAGCAATATTTGCTTCTCAACAGCAGCCAGAGCAAATAGCGGAAAAGTATTGCATTGTTTAAGTTGGCTGTTAACATTATACAGTATATAAAATATTGTGTCTTATCTGCTAGACGTGCATTTGGATTCGGATTAATGTTAAAAAACACTATTTTTTTGTTGTTGCATTAGCCTGAAAACCATAAAAAATATGCCTTTAACAGAAAGAAAATACTAATTTCTATGCGTTTGAAACCATTATTTTAAAGGTGTGATAGGCTTTAAATGTACATTGTTAAATAACAGGGACACTCAATCAAAATTAAACTTTCATTATTCAGATAGAGTATGCCATTTTTAACAAATTTCCAATTTACTTCCATTAACTAAATGTGCACAGACTTTTTATATTTAAACTTTTTGAGTCAGCAGCTCCTACTGAGCATGTGCAAGAATAAGTGTGTATGCATTTGTGAATGGCTGATGGCTGTCACATGGTACATGTATGCATTTGTGAATGGCTGATGGCTGTCACATGGTACAGGGGGAGTGGAAAAAGACATAACTTTTAAAATTGTCAGAAAAAAAATCTGCTACTCATTTGAAGTTCAGACTAAGGGGCATATGTATCAAGTTCCGTATGGAGCTTGATGCCCCGTGTTTCTGGCGAGCCTGTAGGCTCGCCAGAAACAGCAGTTATGAAGCAGCGGTCACAGAGACCACTGCTCCATAACCTGTCCGCCTGCTCTGAGCAGGCGGACAGACATTGCCGCAATTCAACCCGATCGAGTATGATCCGCGAGTCTTGTGAGCTGCTGGTGCAATGCTGAATACGGCGAGCCGACAGACATTTATAACTAGAGGCCTAAGTGCTATTGCATTGTCTTCTTATCTTGCAATTGTTGATTATGCAAATCTACTGTGTTCACCGGTCCTGTAAGTCAGTGTTTTTCAACCAGTGTGCCGTGGCACACTAGTGTGCCGTGAGAGATCCTCAGGTGTGCCACGGCAGACTGACAACAGTGTGACATATTTTTTAAACTTTGCTTGTTTTTTACTCCCAGTGCAGGGGTAGTTTGTAGGAGGCATGGCATAACAGCACAATACATACAGTATGTATGTGTTTGTGTGTATGTGTATATATATATGCTGTATTAGGCTACAATGTGTGATTTTTTTTTAAATTTTGGGATGGTGGTGTGCCACAGGATTTTTTAATGTAAAAAAGTGTGCCACGGCAAAAAAAAGGTTAAAAATCACTGCTTTAAGTAATGTCCATGACAGTAGATTTATTCCTGTGCATATATATACTGCACTCTTGTTCTTGGTCAATCTTAACTCATTTATTTATTGTTAAAAACAATATTTTGTGATGCTGCTGCCTTGTAGCAGTACCACCAGCTGCTACTTCACCATTATTTAAGTTCAAGCTGCTGCTCAACTGCTTATCTGTATGAGAGTACAGACTTAAGTACAGTCTTAAGACATTAACCATAGGAAATTGTTTAAGTTAATGGATTTTTCATTTTTTTTAAAAATTGTTTTTTTATTGAGAACACAGGAAAAAAAAAAATAATATATATATATATATATATATATATATATATATATATATATATATATATATATATATATATATATATACTGTGTGTATAATCATATAGAGTAAATTACACATTTTCCATCACATCAATATTACAATTCTGGTATGTACTTGTAGAGATTAAAGTCCTTTTGTTCTTTATCCCCCCCTTGCTGTAACATTATAGGTCACTCTTGGACCTTTTATGTGGAAACAAAGTATATGAAGGGGTTAAGTAATCAAAAAGAAAGAAAAACAAGTTGCATCATAATTGAAGTATTTAACTGCAATTAAATTAGAAAGAAGATGCAAAAGTTACAAATGGACAAGCCTATAATATAACAAACATAAATATGTTTTGAACGACCACAAGAGCATATATAGGATGAAACAAAATAAATAGTTTTTTTATTGTTATGAATAATTCGTTAATTATATATTTTTTTTAATCTGTACACATATCTGTTATCGGCATTTCCCGGAAACACCTTAGATATTTTATTTCAAGGCAATAAGGACTTTTCAATGATATAGAAGATGTCAATGTATTACATAGATGTCTTTTTACACAATTGTTTTAAAAGTATGTATATTTTATAATCTTTTAACAAAATATTTGAAACTTACATTTAGCCACCAATCAGCAGGCGCTACCGAGGTGCTGATCCAAAAAGGGGCCGGCTCCTATGCTTACATTACTGCTTTTTCAAATAAAGATAACAAGACAATGAAGTAAAATTTATAATAGGAGTAAATTAGAAAGTTGATCAAAATTGCATGCTCTATCCGAATAATGAAAGAAAAAAATTGGGTTGTGCGTACCTTCAAAGCATATTTAGATGTATCAATAAAACTGGCGGAGCCATAAAATATAGCCCTCCAAAAGCTTCAGATATATTAGTTGTTTGCTGCATTCTTCAAAAAATGAAAATATGCCAGTTGATTACATTCTTTATGTAGCAGCTTCCAGCAAGTGCTAGAGAAATCATAATTTAAATCTACTGATATTTTTTTATGTTTTTTTGTATAAAAAATAAATAGAAATGAAAACAAAAAAAAATCTTCATTAAACCAGCACTACCTAGAACTATTGCAAATATACTCATACTCATACGTTTGTCCTGACGGCTTTTGCTCAATTGCTGTAATACACAATATGTAGGGGCCACATGTGGAACCATTGACTACTCTTTCTATCTTGGAAAAAGTAATATAAAATGAAGTAACTGTATATAAAATAAAAATATTCACAATAAATCAACAGTAAAAAGAAGCCTGTTTCCCATTAATTCCCCTTGCTTCTCAAATATACCCTTTACCTGTGGTAACTTTACCTTTGCACTGGTGCTACATTGATGTTTGGAACAACATCTTTGTCATCAGAATTATTTTTCAAACAATGTCACATAAGCTGTGAATTTGCATTTATTCAATTACGTTAGAAAACTGACTTCATGGATATCAACATTTACACGTTTATCTATTAAATCATTTGTGAACTCCACAGACCGTTATTGTTGATTGAGATATGATTGTTTTCATCCATTACAAGTTTACTAATATCTATTACATTTTTACTCTTCCCTTCTTATTAATAGACCCAAACCTTGAATTTATTGGGGTATTCAAAATTGTATTTTGTATATTTCTCTTAACAAGTCAAAATTACTTATGTGGTGTTATTGTTAGGCAAGTTTATTACATTGTATTTGAAGGGACTTTATTACATTTATGGCATTCAAAGGTCACATCATTGTCCTATTGTTGGACAGACACCTGTTCTCAGCACTTTAACATCTTATTAATACATATCTCCTGTAGGCATCTTCAGGTTTCATGTCTACTGTATCACTCAAACACTGTATAACTCAGTGACTTGTTGGTTGCTATCCACGTTGCTGTATTTTTCTACATAAAACATAAGTCAAGTGTAATTGTTCTGTATATGAGCAATTCCAGAAAGTTGATATTTAAAGGGAAAGTGTACTCAGGAAAGCAACATATAAGAGTTCATTGTATTTAAAGCTGATTCAGGAACACTCTTTAAAAAGTGCTGGTCTCTATCTCTCCCACCCCACAGTTTTTACCGCTTGATGTCTCTTGTTTACATAGCCTTTCTGTATCTATTACTGCTGTATTGGAATATTTACTTCAGGTAAAGATTTCAAGAGAAGAAGCAGTTATTTCAAATGACAAAATAAAGGTAACAGAGTAATTTGTAAGCACATTAATAAACTCCAGCAGGTAAAATGGATAATTGGGAATGCATTAAATCAGAGAACATTTTACAGTACACCATCCCCTTAATTTAATAATTAATAACTTTAATTTATTTATAAATTACGAACATGATGGAGGCCAAAATTGAAAGCTGACTAGTTCTGTGGTACAAAAAAAAAAATTCAGGCAAAAAGTTTGAAACCAGTGGCTTTATTAGTAAAAATATTTATCCCTGCCCCCTGCAACAGACAAGCCTAGTTGGATCTTTTAGATATTAACCTCCTGTGAATGAAAAGCACAAAATATATCAAAATATGTTTCCCTTTTCTCCAACATAGGTGTGTCCGGTCCACGGCGTCATCCTTACTTGTGGGATATTCTCTTCCCCAACAGGAAATGGCAAAGAGCCCAGCAAAGCTGGTCACATGATCCCTCCTAGGCTCCGCCTACCCCAGTCATTCTCTTTGCCGTTGTACAGGCAACATCTCCACGGAGATGGCTTAGAGTTTTTTAGTGTTTAACTGTAGTTTTTATTATTCAATCAAGAGTTTGTTATTTTGAAATAGTGCTGGTATGTACTATTTACTCAGAAACAGAAAAGAGATGAAGATTTCTGTTTGTATGAGGAAAATGATTTTAGCAACCGTCACTAAAATCCATGGCTGTTCCACACAGGACTGTTGAGAGCAATTAACTTCAGTTGGGGGAACAGTGAGCAGTCTCTTGCTGCTTGAGGTATGACACATTCTAACAAGACGATGTAATGCTGGAAGCTGTCATTTTCCCTATGGGATCCGGTAAGCCATGTTTATTAAGATCGTAAATAAGGGCTTCACAAGGGCTTATTAAGACTGTAGACTTTTTCTGGGCTAAATCGATTCATTATTAACACATATTTAGCCTTGAGGAATCATTTATTCTGGGTATTTTGATATAATAATATCGGCAGGCACTGTTTTAGACACCTTATTCTTTAGGGGCTTTCCCAAATCATAGGCAGAGCCTCATTTTCGCGCCGGTGTTGCGCACTTGTTTTTGAGAGGCATGACATGCAGTCGCATGTGAGAGGAGCTCTGATACTTAGAAAAGACTTTCTGAAGGAGTCATTTGGTATCGTATTCCCCTTTGGGCTTGGTTGGGTCTCAGCAAAGCAGATACCAGGGACTGTAAAGGGGTTAAAGTTAAAAACGGCTCCGGTTCCGTTATTTTAAGGGTTAAAGCTTCCAAATTTGGTGTGCAATACTTTTAAGGCTTTAAGACACTGTGGTGAAAATGTGGTGAATTTTGAACAATTCCTTCATGTTTTTTCGCAATTGCAGTAATAAAGTGTGTTCAGTTTAAATTTAAAGTGACAGTAACGGTTTTATTTTAAAACGTTTTTTGTACTTTGTTATCAAGTTTATGCCTGTTTAACATGTCTGAACTACCAGATAGACTGTGTTCTGAATGTGGGGAAGCCAGAATTCCCATTCATTTAAATAAATGTGATTTATGTGACAATGACAATGATGCCCAAGATGATTCCTCAAGTGAGGGGAGTAAGCATGGTACTGCATCATTCCCTCCTTCGTCTACACGAGTCTTGCCCACTCAGGAGGCCCCTAGTACATCTAGCGCGCCAATACTCCTTACTATGCAACAATTAACGGCTGTAATGGATAATTCTGTCAAAAACATTTTAGCCAAAATGAACACTTATCAGCGTAAGCGCGACTGCTCTGTTTTAGATACTGAAGAGCATGACGACGCTGATAATAATGGTTCTGAAGGGCCCCTAACCCAGTCTGATGGGGCCAGGGAGGTTTTGTCTGAGGGAGAAATTACTGATTCAGGGAACATTTCTCAACAAGCTGAACCTGATGTGATTACGTTTAAATTTAAGTTGGAACATCTCCGCATTCTGCTTAAGGAGGTATTATCCACTCTGGATGATTGTGACAAGTTGGTCATCCCAGAGAAACTATGTAAAATGGACAAGTTCCTAGAGGTCCCGGGGCTCCCAGAAGCTTTTCCTATACCCAAGCGGGTGGCGGACATTGTTAATAAAGAATGGGAAAGGCCCGGTATTCCTTTCGTCCCTCCCCCCATATTTAAAAAATTGTTTCCTATGGTCGACCCCAGAAAGGACTTATGGCAGACAGTCCCCAAGGTCGAGGGAGCGGTTTCCACTTTAAACAAACGCACCACTATACCCATAGAGGATAGTTGTGCTTTCAAAGATCCTATGGATAAAAAATTAGAAGGTTTACTTAAAAAGATGTTTGTTCAGCAGGGTTACCTTCTACAACCAATTTCATGCATTGTCCCTGTAGCTACAGCCGCATGTTTCTGGTTCGATGAGCTGATAAAGGCGGTCGATAGTGATTCTCCTCCTTATGAGGAGATTATGGACAGAATCAATGCTCTCAAATTGGCTAATTCTTTCACCCTAGACGCCACTTTGCAATTGGCTAGGTTAGCGGCTAAGAATTCTGGGTTTGCTATTGTGGCGCGCAGAGCGCTTTGGTTGAAATCTTGGTCAGCTGATGCGTCTTCCAAGAACAAGCTACTTAACATTCCTTTCAAGGGGAAAACGCTGTTTGGCCCTGACTTGAAAGAGATTATCTCTGATATCACTGGGGGTAAGGGCCACGCCCTTCCTCAGGATCGGCCTTTCAAGGCAAAAAATAAACCTAATTTTCGTCCCTTTCGTAGAAATGGACCAGCCCAAAGTGCTACGTCCTCTAAGCAAGAGGGTAATACTTCTCAAGCCAAGCCAGCTTGGAGACCAATGCAAGGCTGGAACAAGGGAAAGCAGGCCAAGAAACCTGCCACTGCTACCAAGACAGCATGAAATGTTGGCCCCCGATCCGGGACCGGATCTGGTGGGGGGCAGACTCTCTCTCTTCGCTCAGGCTTGGGCAAGAGATGTTCTGGATCCTTGGGCGCTAGAAATAGTCTCCCAAGGTTATCTTCTGGAATTCAAGGGGCTTCCCCCAAGGGGGAGGTTCCACAGGTCTCAGTTGTCTTCAGACCACATAAAAAGACAGGCATTCTTACATTGTGTAGAAGACCTGTTAAAAATGGGAGTGATTCATCCTGTTCCATTAAGAGAACAAGGGATGGGGTTCTACTCCAATCTGTTCATAGTTCCCAAAAAAGAGGGAACGTTCAGACCAATCTTAGATCTCAAGATCTTAAACAAGTTTCTCAAGGTTCCATCGTTCAAGATGGAAACCATTCGAACTATTCTTCCTTCCATCCAGGAAGGTCAATTCATGACCACAGTGGATTTAAAGGATGCGTATCTACATATTCCTATCCACAAGGAACATCATCGGTTCCTAAGGTTCGCATTCCTGGACAAGCATTACCAGTTCGTGGCGCTTCCTTTCGGATTAGCCACTGCTCCAAGGATTTTCACAAAGGTACTAGGGTCCCTTCTAGCTGTGCTAAGACCAAGGGGCATTGCTGTAGTACCTTACTTGGACGACATTCTGATTCAAGCGTCGTCCCTTCCTCAAGCAAAGGCTCACACGGACATTGTTCTGGCCTTTCTCAGATCTCACGGATGGAAAGTGAACGTGGAAAAGAGTTCTCTATCTCCGTCAACAAGGGTTCCCTTCTTGGGAACAATAATAGACTCCTTAGAAATGAGGATTTTTCTGACAGAGGCCAGAAAAACAAAACTTCTAGACTCTTGTCGGATACTTCATTCCGTTCCTCTTCCTTCCATAGCGCAGTGCATGGAAGTGATCGGTTTGATGGTAGCGGCAATGGACATAGTTCCTTTTGCGCGCATTCATCTAAGACCATTACAACTGTGCATGCTCAGTCAGTGGAATGGGGACTATACAGACTTGTCTCCGAAGATACAAGTAAATCAGAGGACCAGAGACTCACTCCGTTGGTGGCTGTCCCTGGACAACCTGTCACAAGGGATGACATTCCGCAGACCGGAGTGGGTCATCGTCACGACCGACGCCAGTCTGATGGGCTGGGGCGCGGTCTGGGGATCCCTGAAAGCTCAGGGTCTTTGGTCTCGGGAAGAATCTCTTCTACCGATAAATATTCTGGAACTGAGAGCGATATTCAATGCTCTCAAGGCTTGGCCTCAGCTAGCGAGGGCCAAGTTCATACGGTTTCAATCAGACAACATGACAACTGTTGCGTACATCAACCATCAGGGGGGAACGAGGAGTTCCCTAGCGATGGAAGAAGTGACCAAAATCATTCTATGGGCGGAGTCTCACTCCTGCCACCTGTCTGCTATCCACATCCCAGGAGTGGAAAATTGGGAAGCGGATTTTCTGAGTCGTCAGACATTGCATCCGGGGGAGTGGGAACTCCATCCGGAAATCTTTGCCCAAGTCACTCAGCTGTGGGGCATTCCAGACATGGATCTGATGGCCTCTCGTCAGAACTTCAAAGTTCCTTGCTACGGGTCCAGATCCAGGGATCCCAAGGCGGCTCTAGTGGATGCACTAGTAGCACCTTGGACCTTCAAACTAGCTTATGTGTTCCCGCCGTTTCCTCTCATCCCCAGGCTGGTAGCCAGGATCAATCAGGAGAGGGCGTCGGTGATCTTGATAGCTCCTGCGTGGCCACGCAGGACTTGGTATGCAGATCTGGTGAATATGTCATCGGCTCCACCTTGGAAGCTACCTTTGAGACGAGACCTTCTTGTTCAGGGTCCGTTCGAACATCCGAATCTGGTTTCACTCCAGCTGACTGCTTGGAGATTGAACGCTTGATCTTATCGAAGCGAGGGTTCTCAGATTCTGTTATCGATACTCTTGTTCAGGCCAGAAAGCCTGTAACTAGAAAGATTTACCACAAAATTTGGTAAAAATATATCTGTTGGTGTGAATCTAAAGGATTCCCTTGGGACAAGGTTAAGATTCCTAAGATTCTATCCTTCCTTCAAGAAGGATTGGAAAAAGGATTATCTGCTAGTTCCCTGAAGGGACAGATTTCTGCCTTGTCTGTGTTACTTCACAAAAAGCTGGCAGCTGTGCCAGATGTTCAAGCCTTTGTTCAGGCTCTGGTTAGAATTAAGCCTGTTTACAAACCTTTGACTCCTCCTTGGAGTCTCAACTTAGTTCTTTCAGTTCTTCAGGGGGTTCCGTTTGAACCCTTACATTCCGTTGATATTAAGTTATTATCTTGGAAAGTTTTGTTTTTAGTTGCAATTTCTTCTGCTAGAAGAGTTTCAGAATTATCTGCTCTGCAGTGTTCTCCTCCTTATCTGGTGTTCCATGCAGATAAGGTGGTTTTACGTACTAAACCTGGTTTTCTTCCAAAAGTTGTTTCTAACAAAAACATTAACCAGGAGATTATCGTACCTTCTCTGTGTCCGAAACCAGTTTCAAAGAAGGAACGTTTGTTGCACAATTTGGATGTTGTTCGCGCTCTAAAATTCTATTTAGATGCTACAAAGGATTTTAGACAAACATCTTCCTTGTTTGTTGTTTATTCCGGTAAAAGGAGAGGTCAAAAAGCAACTTCTACCTCTCTCTCTTTTTGGATTAAAAGCATCATCAGATTGGCTTACGAGACTGCCGGACGGCAGCCTCCCGAAAGAATCACGGCTCATTCCACTAGGGCTGTGGCTTCCACATGGGCCTTCAAGAACGAGGCTTATGTAGGGCAGCGACTTGGTCTTCACTGCACACTTTTACCAAATTTTACAAGTTTGATACTTTTGCTTCTTCTGAGGCTATTTTTGGGAGAAAGGTTTTGCAAGCCGTGGTGCCTTCCATTTAGGTGACCTGATTTGCTCCCTCCCTTCATCCGTGTCCTAAAGCTTTGGTATTGGTTCCCACAAGTAAGGATGACGCCGTGGACCGGACACACCTATGTTGGAGAAAACAGAATTTTTGTTTACCTGATAATTTACTTTCTCCAACGGTGTGTCCGGTCCACGGCCCGCCCTGGTTTTTTTAATCAGGTCTGATAATTTATTTTCTTTAACTACAGTCACCACGGTACCATATGGTTTCTCCTATGCAAATATTCCTCCTTAACGTCGGTCGAATGACTGGGGTAGGCGGAGCCTAGGAGGGATCATGTGACCAGCTTTGCTGGGCTCTTTGCCATTTCCTGTTGGGGAAGAGAATATCCCACAAGTAAGGATGACGCCGTGGACCGGACACACCGTTGGAGAAAGTAATTTATCAGGTAAACATAAATTCTGTTTTTCCTATCCCTGATCTTTCCACAAGCTGGACGGATTAGTCTGTGTTTGTTTGGTCTGTGGCAATAATTAGTTTCTTGTCTAACTTGAAGAAAACTTACTGGTATTCATAATGTTTATGATCTTTGGCTTGTGCTCAGACCTTGACTCTTTTATAGTTGTTCATGATCTTTGGACTGGACCTTTGTTATAAACATTGCATGTCCTGTCTTTGGTTTGTTCTTCTCACTTGCTGATTCTTTCTTTCCTTGGATATTTATTGTACACATTGGGACTTCTAACTTCCGCTCAGACTTTGTAATAGAAATATTAATACATTTCTCTCTTATTTTGATCAGGACTTACTTAAGAATAAATATTGCCAATGGGTAATAGACACTGTAATTTGTATGAATATGGTTGAGGAGAAGTTGATTTACTCTCATACAGAATTTGAGTACTTTCAGATTATTGATTTATCATTTGGAAGACAGATTTGACATTGTACCTGAAAACATTGTACCATGGAAACAAAAATTTCACATTTACATAAGGAATATAGTGTCCATACAATTAATGTTTTGAAAACTGTGATAAATGTTAAGAAGATTACATAAAGTCTAAGCAGAGAGCATATAAAATCATAGAAACTAAATGAAATCTGTGCTAATTTATGCCTAGATCACGAGTTTTGACGGTAAGGCTGTGCAGAGCTAACGCTCCTTTTTTTTCTTACCGCTCCCTTAAGACAGCGCTGGTATTACGAGTTTTCTGCAAGCCGGCGTTAGCCTCAGAAAAGTGAGCGTTGAGCAAAATTTAGCCCCACATCTCACCTTGATACCAGCGTTGCTTGCGGTAAGCTGGCTAAACGTACTTGTGCACAATTTCCCCATAGGAAACAATGCGGCTGAGCTGGGTGAAAAAAAACTAACACCTGCAAAAAAGCAGCGTTTAGCTCCTAACGCAGCCCCATTGTTTCCTATGGGAAAATGAAATTTATGTCTGCACCTAACACCCTAACATGAACCCGAGTCTAAACACCCCTAATCTTACACTTATTAACCCCTAATCTGCCGCCCCCGACATCGTCGCCACCTACATTATATTATTAACCCCTAATCTGGCGCTCCGGACACCGCCGCCGCCTACATTATACTTATGAACCCCTAATCTGATGCCCCCAACATCGCCGAACCCTACATTATATTTATTAACCCCTAATCTGCCCTCCCAATGTCGCTGCAACTATATTAATTTATTAACCCCTAATCTGCCGCAGCCAACGTCGCCGCCACTTTATTAATTTATTAACCCCTAAACCTAAGTCTAACCCTAAGTCTAACCCCCCTAACTTAAATATAATTTATATTAAACGAAACAAATTTACTACAATTAAATAAATTATTCCTATTTAAAACTAAATACTTACCGATAAAATAAACCTTAATATAGCTACAATATAACTAATAGTTACATTATAGCTATTTTAGGATTTATCTTTATTTTACAGGCAACTTTGTATTTATTTTAACTAGGTACAATAGTTATTAAATAGTTATTAACTATTTAATAACTACCTAGCTAAAATAAATACAAAATTACCTGTAAAATAAATCCTAACCTAAGTTACAATTACACCTAACACTACTCTATAAATAAATAAATTAACTAAATTAAATTAAACTAATTACAATTAAATGAAATAAACTAAATTATGAAAACCCCCCACTAAATTACAGAAAATAAAAAAAGAATTACAAGAATTTTAAACTAATTACACCTAATCTAATGCCCCTAATAAAATAAAAAAGCCGCCCAAAATAATAACATTTCCTAACCTATACTAAATTACAAATAGCCATTAAAAGGGCCTTTTGCAGGGCATTGCCCCAAAGTAATCAGCTCTTTTACCTGTAAAAAAAAAATACAATACCCCCCCCCCCCCCCAAGGCTTCATTCAGGCTGCATCTTCTATCTTAATCCTTCTGGAGCAGAGCGGGTCCATCTTCCATCCAGCCGACGTGGAGCATCCTCTTCAATCGAAGTCCTAACGAAGAATGAAGGTTCCTTTAAATGACGTCATCCAAGATGGCGTCCCTCGAATTCCGATTGGCTGATAGGATTCTATCAACAAAACGAAATTAAGGTAGGAAAAATCTGATTGGTTGATTTAATCAGCCAATCAGATTGAAGAGGATGCTCCACGTCGGCTGGATGGAAGATGGGCTCCCTCCGCTCCAGAAGGATGAAGATAGACGATGCAGCCTGGATGAAGCCCTCTGTCATCTGGAGGACCTCTTCTGCCCCGATCGGATGAAGACTTCTGCCTTATGGAGGACCACTTGTGCCCGGCTGGGTGAAGATGGCTCAAGGTAGGTTGATCTTTAGGGGGTTAGTGTTAGGTTTTTTAAGGGGGAATTGGGTGGGTTTTAGAGTAGGGGTATGTGGGTGGTGGGTTGTAATGTTGGGGGGTATTGTATTTTTTTTTACAGGTAAAAGAGCTGATTACTTTGGGGCAATGCCTCGCAAAAGGCCCTTTTAAGGGCTATTTGTAATTTAGTATAGGTTAGGGAATTTTATTATTTTGGGGGGCTTTTTTATTTTATTAGGGGGATTAGATTAGGTGTAATTAGTTTAAATTTCTTGTAATTCTTTTTTTATTTTCTGTAATTTAGTGTTTGTTTTTGTTCATAATTTAGTTTATTTCATTTTATTGTAATTAGTTTAATTTAATTTAGTTAATTTATTTATTTATAGAGAAGTGTTAGGTGTAATTGTAACTTAGGTTAGGATTTATTTTACAGGTAATTTTGTATTTATTTTAGCTAGGTAGTTATTAAATAGTTTAATAACTATTTAATAACTATTGTACTTAGTTAAAATAAATACAAAGTTGCCTGTAAAATAAAGATAAATCCTAAAATAGCTAAAATGTAACTATTAGTTATATTGTAGCTATATTAGGGTTTATTTTATCGGTAAGTATTTAGTTTTAAATATGAATAATTTATTTAATTGTACTAAATTTATTTAGTTTAATTTAAATTATATTTAAGTTATGGGGGTTAGACTTAGGTTTAGGGGTTAATACATTTATTATAGTAGCGGCGATGTTGGGGTCGGCAGATTAGGGGTTAATAAATGTAGCTAGGTGTCGGCGATGTTAGGGACGACAGATTAGGGGTTGCTAAAATTTAACAAGTGTTTGCGAGGTGAGAGTGCAGCGGTTTAGGGGTTAATACATTTATTAAAGTGTCGGCGATGTCCGGTCGGCAGATTAGGGGTTAATAATTGTAGGTAGGTGTCGGCGACATTGGGGGCAGCAAATTAGAGGTTAATAAATATAATGTAGGTGTCGGCGATGTTAGGGGCAGCAGATTAGGGGTTCATAGGTATAATGTAGGTGGCGGCGATGTCCGATCGGCAGATTAGGGGTTAAAAAAATGTATTATAGTGTGCAATGTGGGGGGCCTCGGTTTTGGGGTTAATAGGTAGTTTATGGGTGTTAGTGTACTTTGTAGCACTTTAGTTAAGAGCTTTATGTTCCGGCGTTAGCCCATAAAACTCTTAAAGGGACAGTCTAGGCCAAAAAAAACTTTCATGATTCAGATAGAGCATGTAATTTTAAACAATTTTCCAATTTACTTTTATCACCAATTTTGCTTTGTTCTCTTGGTATTCTTAGTTGAAAGCTTAACCTAGGAGGTTATCTGGGAGCAGGCACTGATTGGCTAAACTGCAAGTCTGTCAAAAGAAATGAAATAAAGGGGCAGTTTGCAGAGGCTTAGGTACAAGATAATCACAGAGGTTAAAAGTATATTAATATAACTGTGTTGGTTATGCAAAACTGGGGAATGGGTAATAAAGGGATTATCTATCTTTTACAATAAAAATTCTAGTGTAGACTGTCCCTTTAACTACTGACTTTTATATGTGGTAGGAGTCTTGATAGGAGAGGGTCTACCGCTCACTTCTTCCAAGACTCCTAATACCGGCATTAGTCAAATCCCATTAAAAAGATAGGATACGCAATTGACGTAAGGGTATTTGCCGTATGCTCGAGTCGTGGAAGAAAAGTGAGCGGTACAACTGTACCTGCCAGACTCGTAATACCAGCGGGCGTTAAAAAGCAGCATTAGTACCCCTTAACGCTGCTTTTTAAGGCTAACGCCAAACTCGTAATTTAGCCGTTGGTTAACAAAATAAAGTTGTGACATGTTTAATAATGCATAATGAATCAACTCTGCAATATACAAGTAGTCTCCCATGTCTGCGGGTGATACGTTCCAAGACCTGCCGTGGATACCTGAAGCCGCGGATAGTAGCAACCCCTATTTGCTGTTAGCACTTTTTACTGACGGGAAGCACATCACTGCCTCTCTTTGGCTTTGAAGATCATTGCTTTTGCGCTTTGAGGCCATTAATGTCAACTTCTCCTAAGCATTGTACCTTCCCTTACTTAGGAAGAGAACATTTACTATGCATATCCTGGAAAGAAATTCAAGGTTAGAAAATATTACATTTGTGAGTTCACTTTTGGAGTTCTGTAAAATATCCTTATGGACTTTTATATGTAGATAAAATAAAAGAACATTAAACAGCATAAACCCATTTGCCATTCATTGTTTGTCTTCAAGATTCATGATCTTGGATTAGTTTAACAGAAAAGATGTGATTAGCTGAGTTCCCTCTGGAAAAAAAATATTATAGTGTCTAGCACACTATGAAGGTTTTCAATGCATGTAACAATACAAAAATATTTTTTAAAAACCAGTTTGTGTAATATGACTAAGTATTTATCTTATATTAGATTGACAAACTGAAGTTGTTGAAAGGTTCATCTTACAATGCATTTTCATTCCTGCTGTCCTAAACAGGACCCACTTCCTCTTGTGTAAATGTTATTTGTTTAGTTGTTTAGTGTTGTGTATCTGTTCTATTTTTAAAGGGACACTCAGGTTAAATTAATTTTTTATGATTCAGATACAGCATGCAATTTTAAACAACTTTCCAATTTACTTCCATTAAAAAAAATGTCCACAGTCTGTTATATTTACACTTTTTGAGTCACCAGATCCTACTGAGCATGTGCAAGAATTCACAGACTATACGTATATGCATTTGTGATTGGTTGATTGCTATCACATGGTACAAGAGGAGTGGAAATATACATAACTTTGAAATTTGTTATAAAAAAATCTACTACTCATTTGAAGTTCAGACTAAGTGCTATTGCATTGTCTTGTTATCTTGCATTTGTTGATTATGCAAATCTAATGTGTTGACTGGTCCTTTAACTATACATCAGATTTATTGTGTATCTATACTTTACCCAGCACTACAGAATCTGGCAGGTGCTTAACAAATAAATGATTGCTATTGGTAATTATCTGTTAAATATACATATAAATATACATATAGCACAAACTATTTATTTAGTGCATTTTAATACATATATATACATATATCTCTGATGAAGCGCATGTGCTCATGCGCGAAACGCGTAAGATTGGAGCTTACCTTGCATCCAGAAAGCCTATCTTGCAATAAACCTTTTTCCTGACACTTGGACTCAGCTTTCCTTTTTCCTCATTTCATATATATATATATATATATATATATATATATATATATATATATATATATATATATATATATATATATATATATACATACATACATACACTTCTAACTAGAGATGAGCAAATTCGTTAAAATTATTTTAACAAAAAAAATATCCAAACAAATGCACTAATGAATTCAAAGAATAATGAATATATACTAATGAAATATGTTAGCATATTTTGCTCTACGCTCACTTCTTGCCTTTTATCGCCGGGTTTGTAAAAACCTGTAATACCAGCGCTGTAGGTAAGTGAGCGGTGACAATAACGTGCAAGTTAGCAATGCACCCCTCATAACGCAAAACTTGTAATCTAGCCGATAGATTGGAATGAAGATCAGTGGAAAAAGTATTATGGAGTGACAAATCCAAGTTTGACATTTTTGGGTCCAATCGTCGACAATATGTGAGAAGAAGAGTTGGAGAGAGATGGAAGAATGAGTCCTTGCAGCTTCCAGTGAAACATGGTGGAGGGTCTGTCCTGGTTTGGGGCTGCATTTCTGCCAGTGGTGTTGACGATATTGTCCAAATTGATGGGATCATGAATGCTAAATAATACAGACAGATTTTAATTTATCATGTCATTCCTTCTGGAAACCTGATTGGGAATGGTTTTATTTTTCAGCATGATAACGATCCCAAGCACACTGCTAATGAAGTGAAATCATATTTGGAGAGAAAAACAGCTGATAAAACACTGACAGTTATGGGTTGGCTTCCACAGAGTGCAGACCTGAATATTATAGAGGCAGTATGGGATCACCTAGACAGAGAAATAAATAAAATACAACCTAAATCTAAAGAAGAACTCTGGGAAGTTCTGAAAGAAGCCTGGTATAATATACCGGAAGATAACTTCAGAAAACTTTAGGACAGTCTCCCCAAAAGAGTTGAAGTTGTGCTTAGTGCCAAGGGATTTCACACTAAATACTGAATTTTGCCCGAAGAAGCCATTTTTTCTGAAAATTGTGCTTTTTTATATTTTGTGTACATATTTCCTGTATTTTCTTTTTGTATCTTAAAAAAGAGACTGAAAAATAAATATGGATGGTCATTAAAACTTTGCTAAAACAACAAAGCTAATGGTGGCCTAAGACTTTGTCTATGTATTTACAATAAAAAGAACATTGTTCTGTAAGTGAAGAACATTGGAATGTGAAATATTCATAACTCCTGTCAGGTTAGCATGCGAGTAATAGGTGTTAGATTTTTTTTCCTCTGTGCTCTCCATTGACTTATATGGGGAGAATATGTCAACACGGTCAAACTGGCTCATAGACACATAAACTAAGATATATCATGTTAAGTTTTAAAGGCACACTCAAGTCAAAATTAAACTCTCATGATTTAGATAGAGCATGCAATTTTAAACAACTTTCCAATTTACTTCCGTTAACAAAATGTGCACAGCCTTTTTATATTTACACTTTTTGAGTCACCAGCTCCTACTGAGCATGTGCAAGAATTTACAGAATATATGTATATGCATTTGTGATTGGCTGATGGTTTTCACATAATACAGGGTGAGTTGAAATAGACGCAACTTTGAAATTTGTCAGAAAAAAAAAATCTATCTACTACTCATTTGAAGTTCAGACTAAGGCCCGGATATTAAAAGATTCTCCAGCTTGGAGAGAAATTGTAGCTCAGACTTCACAAAGGCTGAACTCACTGAATTTTGTAAAAGAAAAAGGGCGGAACTCTCCAGCATGGTGAGATCTCTCTCATTTATGTATGTGAAGTGGAGCAGAGACAAGACTAAGCAATATAGCACTAGATGATATGAGAGTTTTGTTACACTTACACTTTGCATTTTATATTACTATCTATACATTTCAGATTGGGTCCATTCAGTATTATTTCATTTAAGCTTTACACTTTCTCATTTGTAATGTAGTACATTTAAATTTTAATCTAGCAGTGATTTTACACATTCTGATTATGCTTTGAAAGTTTCTTTGTTACTTTAATAACTTATGATCATACTTTGTATAAAATTACATTGTACTTTGTATTTTATCCAATGTAAACTGACAGTTTCAGAAAGTGGGAGGGACAGGGCAGTTCTCTTGTCTGAACAGGGGAGTTTCCAGGGTATGTCTGAAGCTCTCACAAGCCTTGTGAAATTTTCAAAGCATTTTAAACAAGCTGGTCTCACTGAGTTGTCTCACCAGCTGTACGCAGGTGAAGTTTGCTCAAAATTCACAATATAGACAAAAGCAACATTTCAGTTTAATTTGGAATTGATGCAAATGGAGCCTTTATATCAACCCCAGGGGTTCTCCAGCTACCTTCTCTCTTCCATGTGAAATTTTCTTTCCCAGAGAGCTTTATTGTTTTCTATAGAAGGCATCTCTCATCTCTGAGATTTCCAGGTTTCCTTTTCTTAGAAAATTCAGTGAGTTCTGCCCCTCTGAAGTCAGCACTATATTCTCTCACCAAACTAGAGAATGTTTGATTATCTGGCCCATAGAAATCAAAGAAACTCTCTGCAAAACTGAAGCTAACAGTTATTCCATTTGAATTAAAATAAAAGACATTCAAAGTGCAATCCAATTTATAAAAGACACATGACAGTTTTTCAATTTAAATTTAAATAAAAGACATTCAAAGTGCAATCTAATTTATAAAAGACACACACACACACACACACACACATATATATATATATATATATACACACACACACACACACACACAAAGTATGAGCCTAATTTGTTAAAGTTGCACAGCAACTGTGAAGTCATAATCAGAATTTGAAAAATCCCAATCCTAACTACACTGCTGTATACAAATTAAAATACAAAATAGAAAGTGCAAAGTTTAAATGCAACAGAGCTGCCATATTATGCAGTGCTATATTACATTGGGCTTGTCTCTTCTTCACATACAGAAATGTAGGGAAAGCCCCTTGGAGAAGCAAAGCAAGTGCTGGAAGATCATTTTAGAATATCTCACCTGAGCAGAGAGGTTTTGAATATCAGGGCCTAAGTGCTATTGCATTGTCTTTTTATCATGCATTTGATCATTATGCAAATCTATTGTATTTACTGGTCCTTTAATTATTTTATGTTGCAAGGTGACCAAATATGACAGACAGACTGTATCAAAGTAAACCACATGGTTCCACAATGTAATTAAACAAACATGTCGCATTACCAAATGTACCTGAAGAAAGTATTGTTTTATAATTTCAGGCAGGTCTTGAGAACTGGTTTTTGGACTGTCATAATATCCCTTCTCTGAAATGAGACTGACCTAAAACCTGACCTCCGCTATAAATGTATTTAATGTTTTAATAAAAAAGCTGGTCATTCACTTGGGGATGTAATCTGTTTGTAGTGTGTCATTTTGTTTTTCAATTCTATTTTTTATAAAACAAAACATTCCAAGTCAGAATTTGAATGTCTACAGAATGCAAAAGTTTAAATGGAGAAACTTGCAAGACTCTTAAACCAAATTAAGGATCCAAGGGAAGAGATTTGATTAATAACTGACTTACATGAGTAAAGCTTGAACACAACTCTGAACATCAGGAAGTTGAGCAATTTTATATGGTATAGAATAAAAAAGTAACCATTTGAACTTTGAGCTAGAAGATAAGCCCCCACTAAACCCACTTGAAAGAATGACAGATTTTTTGAATTGTGAAATTCCAAATGCAAATCCTGCTTTTCCCACCAAGAAAGAATTGTTTTTTCCCATAAAGTGAAATAGATCAACCTTGAGACAGGAAAACCTGGCATTATATAAAGAAATTATATGTCAGCATTGGAGAAACCTCACTATATCAAAAAGATAGTTCAACCTCCAAACTGATAAGTCTAGAGATCAAGAAGATAAAATGGACCTTGAAATAGAAGGTCGTGACTTAGAAGATAAAAACTGGACATTTGCACTAAGTCCATGAACCATGTTCTGCAATGCCAAGCTGAAGCTATCAGATTGCTAACAATAGCTCTAGTCTGATTCACTCTTGGAAGCAGAACTATAGAAAGAAATATGCATTCTGGGTGAGAAAAAAAAACAAGGTGCTGCTAGAAAACTGACAATCTCCACATGGGGACCCAAGTGCCTTGCAAAATAGCTGTGAAGCTTGAGGTTTAAACTAGAAGCCATGAGGTCTATCTCTGAAAGACCCAGATTCTTAAATATCTGATTAAAAAGACATCCAAGAGAAGAGATCATTTCCTTAGATGAAGGGATTGTGACTGAGAAAATCTGCTTTGGCGATAATTACGCCTTGAATATGAATTGCAAAAATGATGCATAAAATGTTCACTGCCCATTGTAGAATTCAAGTTACCTCCTTTATCTCTAGGGAACTGCATGTTCCTCCTTGATGGCTGATATATGCCACCGCTGTGACATTTTCTGATTGAAAATGCAGGTTAATCTCCTTCGGAAAAGGGCAGCTTTCACGAGCCCTGAAGATTGCTCAGAGTTTTAATATATTTATTGGTAACCTTGCCTCCTGAGGATACCCAACTCCTTGTATTCTTCTGGATCCCCATACCTTGCCCTAACCTGAGAGACCTGCGTCTGTTGAGATTATTCTCCAAGTGGGACATAGAAAGGAAGCACCAAGGCCAATAGAATCTTGTGAGAAAGAAGATAATTGCACCATTGACTCAGAATGCAAAGTTGAAATGGTCTCATCTGAAACCAAACAAACAAAATAGCATCTGATGAAGAAATCATCAGACCTAGCACTTCTTTACAGAGTTCTTCTGTAGGATTGTGAATCAACTGGCTATGTGCACAAATTGACTGTAACTAGCTTCCTCTAATCAGATAAGAATAGTCTTGTAGAAACTGATGATGACCTCCAGAAAAGACACTCTGGTCTGAGGAGTCAGAGAGCTCTTTGGAACATTTGTTTTCTATGTTGTCGAAGAAACAACAAAAGATAGTTTGTATGATAAATTGCTAAATATAAAGTTGAAGCCTGAACCAAGATATTGTTCAGGTAAGGAGATATAGAAATCTCCTGCGTTCTAATTACAGACAACAGGATTCCCAGAAATTCTGGGAGCTATCACCACCAGACCAAAAAGTAAAGCTACAAAGAGGAAATGCTTGTCCAAAAGGTAAAACTGAGATACTGTTAATGCTCCTGGGGATAGGGATATGAAGGAAGCATCCATCAAATCTAAGGAGGACATGAATTGGTCCTATTGAACAAATAGAAGGATAACTCTGTTTCTATTTTGAAGGGCGGAAACTTTATCAAGGTTGTTAGATTCAGAATAGCCCTGAAAGTTCCTTCTTTGAGAACTAGAAAAGGTTGGAATAAAAAACCCAGACTTTGTTCCGACAGTGAAACTAGGAGTATCATCCTCATGAGTTCCAGATCTTGAACACATTGAAAAAAGGCTTGAGCCTTTACTGGGTTCTTTGGAATGTCGGACAGAAAAAAAAAATCTTCTTGGAAGCCTTGATCTGAAGCCAATTTTGTATCCCTAAGAAACGATGTTCAATACCCAGGGATCTTGAACAGACTGAACACAAGCTTTTCTGAAAAAAGGCGAAATCTGCCCACTTCCAGAAGAAAATCCATATCGAAGTCTGCACTTTCATGCTGGCTTGGTCAAAGTGGAAGGCATTTTTGACAACTTAGATTTGTTCCAAGTGGAAGAGAGCAATTCTGGAAGTGTCATTCTTTTGAAGAAGCAGCAGATGATTTTTTTTCCTAGATTGATGAAAGGAACGAAAATGAATAGGAGCACAGCCTTTCCCCTTGGATATTTTGTTCTGAGGGAGAAAGGCTCCTATACCTCCTACCAAAGTAAAAATAGTGCCCAGACCAGGTCCAAATAAAATATTTTCTTAAAAGGGAAGAGTCAAAACACTGGTCTTAGAAACCCAGACAGCTGACCAAGATTCAGCTACAAGGCCCTTCTCATTCATAGAGCTGACTGAAATCTAATCAGACAGATTGTCCCACCATGAAGTATAGACTGCTGCAGCTGGTCTGAATAATAGACCCGCTAGCCTTTATATGGTAAGACTATAGTTTCCTTTCCATAGGATCTTTGGAGGAAGTATTGTCCTCTAAGAAAAATAATGGCACACGTTTGCAAGGTAGAAATGGCTTGTTGTACTTGACTGTTAAAGTTCTCAAATTAGAAAATGGTACGGAAACATCTTCTTGATGCTAGATTATAAGGAATACCAGGCCTTGCCAATTCCTTGGTGATGATTACAGAAATTGCATCTGGAACAGGAACAAACTTCAGGCCTGAAAATTAGATCCAATTGTTTAACAGATTTTTCCTTTGCCGCTTTCAGATCCTGTACTCCTAACGTACATAAAAATTATTAAGGTTTTCCAATTTGTACACGAAATAAGTCTTTTTCAGTGATGGACTCCTGCTCATCTGAATTATATTCACCCTCAGGTGACAAATCAGTCTAAATCCTTAGAAGATCCTTAGCGGATTCAGTTCTTGAACCAGAATGGAAAGATAAACCACATTGGGTTGCTGACAAAATTAAATATTTTGTGCTTACTAGGAGGCAGCACAGCCTCCAAAATTTCAGAAACAGTGGAGTTCACAGTGGAGTGCAGGTTGTGCTGGGGGTACAATAGCAGACAAATGCAAGAAAATACAAATGAGTAAACCACAGTATAAAATTCTGAAATGTAAACAGAATACTAAATAATTCTGGGATATTTAGAAAAAAAAATCCAAGAATAGCGGAAGATTGATAATAAACAGTAAATATTGATGAACCTCAGAGTGAAAAGAGCAGAAAAACAATTTAGCAAAATATTACTAAAATAGTTAAATTAGAACAGGTTGGCAGTGGGAGCACCAGGCAGAAAATAATTAATTCATATACTGAAAACCAAATTTTTTTATTATAATACTTATATGCAAATAATTTATAAAATAAAATTGTCCATCACAAGAAGTTCCCAGCACACTAATCTTCTGAACACATAATACAAAGTTACACTTAGACTAAAAATATGTGTAGTGGTGTAAGCCGTATAATAAAGTTTTCCCCAGGCTATGATGTACTTTGTCAAAAGAATTGTACCTACTAATAGCCAGTGGGCTATGTGAGTACAAGTGATTCTGTACTTACCCAGACTCTACTGAGATCTTACCCACTGTAGAAATGCCTGTTTTCATTAGAGAGCCCATCCAGTGCTCGGTACGTCATAGAAGAAGATCACTGTAAGGAGTATTTCAACGATCCAACAGGAAGAGGCTTGTGACTAACTCCATCACAGGGAGTAATTGTGTCACTACCCTATACTCCAAAGTCCCCTGTCTTTCTGTAGCAGCTCTCTGAGGGGAATATCGGCGTCAAATCGGTCTGAGGTCCCCTCTCTACATAAAAATCTGGAGCACCTCAATTCTTTACCTATCTCCTGAGAGGCAAAGATTTGACTGGCTTAGCAGAGAGGTGGGAGGGATTGAGTACTCTTACAGTTTTGTGAATCTTTGCCTCTTCCTAGTGGCCAGGAGTTGAATCCCAGGAATAATATATATACATATATATATATTTATGTGTTTATATGTGTATATACACATATTAACACATAAATATATATGTATTTAAGCATATACATATATATTAAGAGTGAAAACACAGTCCCCCATTCACCTCTATGTAAACACCCCACATCCCCTCAATTTAAACTCATGTAACTGCTTTGTGCAGTTTATTTTTATTTTTTTTAAATGGTCATCTTTATTAAATATAATACCAATAATACTCAGTAGTCCCACTTTCAGAGGATAACAGAAACACCACTCCAAAGGCAAATGACAATTCAGGATGCTATCCAAAGTTCCAGTGCCACGGTCAGCTCTTCATAAGGATCAAATTTAGAACTTTAATAACAAAGAAGAAAATAA
This sequence comes from Bombina bombina, assembly GCF_027579735.1. Lineage (NCBI taxonomy): Eukaryota > Metazoa > Chordata > Amphibia > Anura > Bombinatoridae > Bombina > Bombina bombina. Next base: position 417,609,930 of record NC_069500.1, on the reverse strand, counting down.
GGCACTCCAATGGCACAATATCTTTTGTGTCAAGTCCCCTCATAAATAGGTCCCCTTAAAGCGACATAATACTCATATGCTAAATCACTTGAAACTGATGCAGTATAACTGTAAAAAGCTGACATGAAAATATCACCTGAGCATCTCTATGTAAAAAAGGAAGATTTTTTTTACCTCACAATTTCCTCAGCTCAGCAGAGTAAGTTCTGTGTAAAAAGTTATCTTCAGTTACTGCCCAGCTGCAGGTAAAAAAAAAAGAAGAAATAAACAGCAGCCAATCAGCATCAGCAGTCCTGAGGTCATGAACTCTTTTACCATGATCTCGTGAGATTTTACTTAACTCTCATGAGATTTCATAGTAAACTTCCTTAAACTTATTAGGGAAATAATATGAGTGTGCACGAATGCTCACTCTACTGATTTGCTGCTTAAAGTCTTTTACAACGGGATGTGGCTACTGAGGATTTTTTTTAGGTAAAATATCTTTCTTTTTTACATAGAGATGTTCAGGTGATATTTTCTAGTCAGCTTTTTACAGCTATGCTGCATTACTTTCAAGTGTTTCAACATTTGGGTATCATGGCCCTTTAATGAAGGATACTCACAAAATAAATGTACTTATCTCAAACTGCTCTTACAGCAGTCTGGGCATTCAGGAGCTCCCCAGCTAGCTCACCTCCTGCCACAATGGATCCAGAACTTTACCAATTCTGTGTCCCCCAGCAACCAGAGTAATGATAAATCCCCATACAGGACTCAGATGTTACTTAAAAAGTTGCCCCAAGCTTACTTGAAGACTGGTTTGATAAAAATGTGTAATACACCGATCATGCTTTAGTTCCATATGAAGGCAGGTGCCTGGAACTCAGGAACTCCAGCTCTTGGCTGTAACTTAACAGCTGAGACTGCTGGAGCTTCCTTCAGCTCCTATGTATATATACATTGTGTGGTACAATAAGCAAAGTACCACACAATGTATCTATAAAAAAAAACAATCAAATTGATTAAAATAAGTGCTCCATACATTTTACAATATTTAAAAATTCTTAGCAAATATTTAGTAGGATCGTACATAAAAGAAATAAATGTTCTTAAGTGACCGGTCACTCCTAAAACCAACTTGTAGTCAAAATAAAGCTCAAGTGAGTATTCTATAAATTCTGCTGAAGAGGAGTGTATGTAAAGGGCTTCATATCAGAGGTTATGCATATGATAGTGACATTCTAAAGTCCTCCTTATATTGGTTACTATTCTTATATTGTTACTATTCACAGCTAGGCGGTTCGCACCATACCACAAAAATAAACAACACAGTTCCTTGTTCTTGTACCAGTCTAATGCAGAGTATATATCTTTGCTGCCACAATACAGATATTCTCTGATTACCGTTCTTTTTACAGTTATGGCAATCGGCTGCCTTGGAGTCAGCTCTATGAGCTCAGCCAGACCTTCTGTCTTTATCCACGGACGCCGGAAGTATTAATGAGTTTGCCACTTCTGTTGTTCATAACAACACACTCTTACCGATTGGTTGTTTGTTCCCACGTGATTCGATGGCCGATCCGATGGCACTGCCTCTAGAATTAGGCACGTAGGGATTTTCGTATCGCTGTATCTATATTTCAACTCTGCGCAGAGTTTTGTAAGATACCTTCTTGGGATACTTACCTTATGTAATTATTCTTCTTAGTGCTAGTACCATCCGCATTAGACTGGTACAAGGACAAGGTACTGTGTTGTTGTTTAGTTTTGCGATATGGTGCGAACAGACTAGCTGTGAATAGTAACCAATATAAGGAGGACTTTTGAATGTCACTATTATATGCATAACCTCTACATACACTCCTCTTCAGCAGCATTTATAGAATACAAGGTAGCCCTCAGTTGACGCCGGGGTTAGGTTCCAGAAGGAATGGTTGTAAATCGAAACCGTTGTAAATTGAAACCCAGTTTATAATGTAAGTCATTAGGAAGTGAGAGAGTTAGGTTCCAGGCCCCTCTCAAAATTGTCATAAGTAACACCTAATACATTATTTTTAAAGCTTTGAAATGAAGACTTTAAATGCTAAACAACATTATAAACCTAATAAAATAGATTGTATCATCATCAAACTAAGTTTAATGAACAAAAACATTTGCTAACAGCACCTAATAAAATTATCACACAGACTGTATCATAAATCTACGTTTAATGAACAAAAGCATTTGCTAAACAGCACCTAATAACATAATTACACAATAGGCTGTATCATCATCAATCTAAGTTTAATGAACAAAAAGGTTTTTTACTTGCCTTTTTCTGCAAACAGTTCTCTGCATTGAGTCTGCAGCTAAGGGAAGTGGCTGCTAGATCGTGTTCGGACAGCTCCACCTACTGGCTATTTTAATGAATGCACTGCTTCTCAATGCTTTTCAATAGCAATCAATGCTTTTCAATAGCAGTCACATGACTGAAAAAAAGGGTGTTATTCTTAAATGACGCAAATTGAACCGTCGTAAACCGAGGGCCACCTGTACTCACTTGAGCTATATTTTGACTACAAGTTGATTTTAGGAGTCACCGGTCACTTTAGGACATTTTTTTCTTTTATGTACGATCCTACTAAATATTTGCTAAGCATTTTTAAATATTTTAAAGTGTATGGAGCACTTATTTTGATTGATTTGATCGTTTTATTGTGTGTATTTGGTATATGCTTTTTATGTGCTTTGTTTTTAAGAATTTTGTCTGAATTTATGTTGAAGTAAATACTTTTTGAAATACTGTATTATCTTCCAGTTTTTTGTCAACCTAAGCTTATAGCACTTTATTTTTACACTCTCACAAACATTCCCTAGTACTTTAACCTGATAGTGCAAACAGGTTTTAAAATAGAGCTTTTAGGGTTATTGTCAAGTGCTCCTCTTTTTCCCCTTTTTTCTATACACTGAGGCAGCACCCTGCCTTTGTGTACCTCTGTCCTTCCTGTGGATGCAAGGTCACATATACCCAAGCCTTTTTAAAGATAAAAAATTGAAAGAACCTATACTCCAGGACACTCCACTTCCAGGTCATGGTAGTTATTAGTATCCTTAGACAGAAGATCAGGAATCAGGACCAGATATGAAAAATAGTCCTTAACCAGGCCAGAGGTTATATCTTTTGATCTTCGATAGCTTGAAAAAGCAAGAGGGGAAATATACCCTAGTCTCAACTTCCAGGGAATCATTACTGTATTTATTCAAAATGCAAGAGCATTCCTATATATCGCACAGCATCGACATAATTCAGTTACTGATTGTTGCCATAAGTTATATTTACAGACTCTATTATTTCTAGGAATTTTCATAAAATACATGAACAGTAGGTTGACAAAGCTGGCCAAAGACAACAGTAGGGGAACCTCAACAATTAGCTTTTTAGGTCTTTAGAATATGGAATCCGGTTTTCACTTGTTCGAGGTTCTGACGTGTGAGACCTGCTGTAAACTTGTTTGTTCTTGATGGCAACTGTAAGCAACAAATGTCATGTTTGGATGAATCCAACATCACTTTGAAAAAGCAAAGTTTTAGTATAGACCAGCAGCTCTGAGTTCCGTAATATAACTAGGAAGAAAGGACTCCTAGTGATACTATTTCCCTGAACCATGAAACTTGAAAGATTAGCATCTGTGAAGAACATTGACCAGTTTAATTTCAGAAGGTTTGTACGTTAGCGCTGCGGAATTGGTTGGTGCTCTAGAAATAACCAATAATAATAATAATAATACCTGAGGACTCCTTGCTTTCCAGAAACCACGTATTGAGAGATTAGGCTGATTCTAAAAGAAAAAAATATTATTCTCTGAAAGGTCTTCTTGGTTGCAGTTTCACTAGACTAGAAAATACAACTCAAAAGTCCTTATATAAAATTGGGTACAAGGAATATGTTCTATCTAGAGAAGCAGCCATCAAACCTATAACATCCCCAGAGCATGTAAAACACATGTCCTAGAGAAGGGGTACATGGCATGTTTCATGAAAGGAAATCCTATTTGGACAGATTAATATCCCAACCAACATGAATCACAAATGGCTTCGTCTGCTAACAAAGCGTTCAACAAGATACCATTCAGATAAAGGGGTCTATCTATCAAGCTCCAAATGGAGCTTAAGGCCCCGTGTTTCTGGCGAGCCTGCAGGCAGCGGTCTAAAGACTGCTGCTCCATCATGAGAGCAGGCGGACAGACATCGCCAGAAATTCAACCCGATCGAGTACGATCGGGTTGATTGAAACCCCCTGCTGGCGGCTGATTGGCCGCAAGTCAGCAGGGGGTGGCGTTGCACCAGCAGCTTACAAGAGCTGCTGGTGCAATGCTGAATACGGAGAGTGTATTGCTCAGGTCCGACAGATTCATTGGCCTCATTGGGTCACACATATGTCCTAAGGTCTGATTTTTACTAGAGGAGTGACCATAGATTTGAGAACATTACAAAAACCATAGCCAGATTGAAAGGAAGAACCACAAACTGTATTTAAAATATTTCCCCAACAAAAAGAAGGTAGACATCCTTAAGGTCTACGGCTGTGATGAAATGACCATGTTCCAAATCATTCTGAATGGGTGAGCATTTACAAACTTGTTAAATCCAAAACCATAGAGCAAATTTTAATTTTTCAGGACATTAAATAGGTTTTAAAATACAGCCAAATCCTACTCCTGAGGAGAAAGAATAACAAACATTAGTATCCAGAAGATTCTGAACTGATCAAAAAAGCAATTCTTAAACCCATAGTGCCAAACAAAGTCTCAATCTGCCTCCTAGAGGCAAAACATTAATATCTAGAGAACTAGACATCCTTAGACTTGGTTTAAGGTTTTCTTCTTGGGACGTTTTCCTTTGGGCTTCCAGGATAGTTTTCCACCATTTGAAAAGTTCCTGCATTAGAAAAATGTGTATGTTCTGAGTAGGATCTCCCTTAAAGCGATACTAAACCCACATTTTTTATTTAATGATTCAGATAGGGGAGCAACAATTTTAAGGAACTTTCTTATTTACTCCTATTATCAATTTTTTTTGTTCTCTTGCTATCTTTATTTGAAAAGCAGGAATGCAAAGCTTGGGAGCTGGCCCATTTTTGGTTCAGAACCTGGTTTACGCTTGCTGATTAATGGCTAAATATAGCCATCAATAAGCAAGCACTATCCAGGGTTCTGAACCTAAAATGGGCCGTCTCCTAAGCTTTACATTCCTGCTTTTCAAATAAAGATGGCAAGAGAACAAAGAAAAATTGATCATAGGAGTAAATTAGAAAGTTGATTAAAATTGCTGCTCTATCTAAATCATGAAAGAAAAAAATAATCAGTTTAGTATCCTTTTAAGCTTGTTCTTTCTATTATGATAAATGACATATCAGGAAAAAAATACTTTCAACTGAAAAGGGATGCCCAAACAAATATGTTTAAATGTATTATCAGACAATCGAGTTTTCAACCACATAGCTATATAAAGGTCAGAAGAAAACAGAAGTAATTTTCATAATAAAGACATAGGAGCGCCAGAAAAGACATAATTAATTCATCAAAATCCTTAATTTTATCAGGCATTTGTGGTACCACCATAGGAAGAAGCCTAAATAGACAGGTTTATTCTGGCAATAAAAAAAGCTTTAACAGAGGCGGTTAGTATAGGAATAATTTTAGATAAATCAGAATCCCATACCCGCAAGACACTTGATAGAAATAAGATATTTCTAAAACAAGGTTCCTTTTAAAAAGTCGACAAACACAGATCATATAATGGAATTTAAGAAAATGTAACTTTCCAAACAAAATAAGCCCTTACCCCAGGAGACATTTTATCCTGCTGCAGAAAACCCGGACCATTAAGTACAGTAGAATTGCGTAATCAACAGGTGCATAAGAGAAAAAAAATGCAACAGCACTTACTCTGAATTTTAAATAAGTAGTAGTATTTTTCTGACAATTTTTAAAAATGTACTTTAAATTTGCTAGCCCCTGTATTATGTTACAGCCATAAGACAATCACAGACTCATATAGATATATACAACTCTTGTACATGCTCAGTAGGAGCTGGTGCCTCAGAAAGAGTGCATATAAAAAGACAATGGACAATTCAATAATGGAAGTAAATTGGAAAGTCATGAATCATGAAAGTTTTAAAGGAACATTAAACCTTTTCCTTCATGATTTAGATAGAGTATGTAATTTAAAAAAATCTTTCTAATTTACTTTTATTATAAAATTGTCTTCGTTCTCTTGGTATCTGTTAAAAATCAGGTATTTAACCTCAGGAGCGGGCATGTTTGGAGCACTATATGGCGGCAGTTTTGCAAGAATGTTATCCATTTGCAAGAGAACTAGATGGCAGCACTATTTCCTTCCATATAGAGCTCCAGACACCTACATAGGCATCTCTTCAACAAAGAATACCATGGGAATGAAGCAAATTTGGTAATAGAAGTAAATTGGAAACTTTTTAAAAATTCTGAATCATAAAATACATTTTTGGGGTTTTATGTCCTTTTAATTTTGACTTTAGTGTTCCTAATTCTAGTGTTCCCAGTAAGTGAATGCCAAGACAGTCTCCTGGGGGGAAATAAAAATAATCCTCAATATGCAGACACCTAGCGATCCTAAGGTTGCCATAACAAGGGGGTCCAGCATATTGGATTTACATTATTTAAATGTAGCACAACGTGCTAGACCTTTAGTCAACACCATTTAGTGGTTTTGGTTTAATGAAATGTTAGGCAAACATGAGAAGACCCTGGTTATATTAGACCTGAATGTATGTTCATTTCACTATTATGTTCATTTAGTCATTGTCTTGCATGTTTCAGTTCACTGGTAGAAAATAAGTTACTGATTGTGTTGGTCTTTTTTAAAGAGTCTCAAACTTGCTGTAATCTCAATTGTAAGGACAATTTAGCAAGTTCCAGCTGTTGATTTTAACTCACTGCAGTAAAAACATGCTACCTGCCCTTCACACCTTCAGCCTAGAGAGAGAGATTGTAATTGTAATCAGCTTTCAGGGGGAGATAGGGTCTCTGCCCTGACCCCAGTCTCAGCAACAGTTAAGTGAGTTTAAAAGACAGACTACTCCAGAATTGTTATTGTTTAAAAAGAAAGATAATGCCTTGTTTACCCATTCCCCAGTATTGCATAACCAACATAGTTATATTAATATACTTTTTACCTCTGTGATTACCTTGTATTAAGCATCTGCAGACTGCCCCCTTATCACAGTGCTTTTGGACAGACTCCTAGTTAACTCCACATGCGTTAGTTCAATGTTGTCTATATAGCACATATGAACTAACGCCCTCTAGTCGTGAAAAATGCATACTGATAAAAGGCGGCCTTCAAGGTCTAATAAATTAGCATATGAGCCTCCTAGGTTTAGCTTTCAACTAAGAATGCCAAGAGAACAAATCTAAATTGGTGATAAAAGTAAATTGGAAAGTTGTTTAAAATTACATACTATGAGGCCAATTTAACAAATGTCTTGTGGACCCGATCCGACAGTGCGGATCACGTCCGCAACACATCGCTGGATGCGGAGAGCAATATGCTTTCCGTATTCTGCATTGCACCAGCAGCTTACAAGAGTTTGTTGTATATTAGGTTTGGCTTAGCGGAAGTCTTATGATCTTGTAGTGTCTTCCAGTTTCGTTTTTTGTATAAATGGTGGGTTTATAAAATCACACACACAAAAAAAATTGAGGATATTTAAATGTCTCTTCAGTATTTAGCTGGCCTAAATTTTAAAACAAATTTCTCAACCACTGGTGTAGACTGTGGGTAAAGAATATAGCCCACATGTATTAAAGGGATTGTCAAGTCAAAATTAAACTTTCATGATTCAGATAGACTATGCGATTTTAAGCAACCTTCTAATTTACTCCTATTAATTCTTCTTCATTCTCTTGGTATCTTTATTTTAAAAAAAACAGAATGTAAGCATAGGAGCCGGCCCATTTTTTGTTCCACACCAGGGTAGCGCTTGCTGATTGGTGTCTAAATTTAGCCATCCAATAAGCAAGAACTACCCAGGCAGGGATAGGCAAGGTGTCCATACACGGACCCTGGTATCCGTGACTAGCCCTTGCAGTGTCCGCCACAACCTTAGTATATATTTTCTTTCAGATTAAATAATAGGAATTCAAAAAACATGTGTAGTGTGATCTGTATAATAACACCCAGCTGTATACAAAGACACAGTAGTGACACTGGCACATGAATATAGCCAATCAAGGCCTGGTTATAGGGTCAGTCGTATCTGTATCAGTATAATAAAACCCAGCACTATATAATGACACAGTAGTGACACTGGCACATGGGTATAGCCAGAGGAGAGCTGGTTAGAGGATCAGTGGTATCTGAATCAGTATAATAACACCCAGCACTATATAATGACACAGTAGTGACACTAGCACATGGGTATAGCCAGAGGAGAGCTGGTTATAGGATCAGTGGTATCTGAATCAGTATAATAACACCCAGCACTATATAATGACACAGTAGTGACACTGGCACATGGGTACAGCCAGAGGAGGGCTAGTTATAGCGCCAGTGGTATCTGCATCAGTATTATAACACCCAGCGCTATACAAAGACACAGTAGTGACACTGGCACATGTTTATAGCCAGACAAGGGCTGGTTATAGGATCAGTGGTATCTGCATTAATATAATAACACCCAGCACTATATAATGACACAGTAGTGACACTAGCACATGTTTATAGCCAGACAAGGGCTGGTTATAGGATCAGTGGTATCTGCATCAGTATAATAACACCCAGCACTATATAATGACACAGTAGTGACACTGGCACATGCGTATAGCCAGAGGAGAGCTGGTTATAGGATCAGTGGTATCTGCATCAGTATAATAACACCCAGCACTATATAATGACACAGTAGTGACACTAGCACATGTTTATAGCCAGACAAGGGTTGGTTATAGGATCAGTGGTATATGCATCAGTATAATAACAAATTCACACACTGCTTGGTGGCTTCCAATTTCTGAATGTAAAAGATGTATGATGTTAGTGATACTACCCTGTCCTAGGGTCCCACAAATAGCGGAATATCACAAAGTTGGAAATGCAAATAGCAAAAGGTGTCCCCACTCATCAGTATAAAGGAAGGTTTGCCGCTTTAGGATAAAGCACCTGAGTCATAACAGTCAGTATAATATATAGGTATAAGTGATTCAAACACTGTGCTCACCTAGACAGCACTGTTCCATTTGATTTCAGTGCACTTGCGGTACACGCCCTCCTTGTTCACAGCAGGTAAGTATTCAGCTGTTGGCTGTCTCCCTCCTGGGATTGCTGGGGCTCTCCAAAAACCCTTACTGGGCAAACAAAATAGCAAAGAATACAACAAAAGCACAATCCCCTTGGAGTAGAAATGCAGACAGGGAGAGATATCAATGTTAAAAGTCAATTTATAATACTTGCATTAAAAATGTTAACAGCACAGATCATAGAGTCCACAGCTGACGCGTTTCCTGCCTTACTGGCAGTTCATCAGAGCTAAAGACTAAGCCTCCAGCAGCTGCTTTAATCAGAGGTAAGTTGCTGGTATAGCCAATCACAGGTAAAGCTACAGGTTAACTATTGGTTAGCCTAAATCGTAGCACATATGTTAAATACCACAATCTAACTCTGTCTAAAACATTGCTAAAAAAAGACATATTTAAAATAATTAATGAATTTCTACAAAGCTAGAACTGGCATACATATAATGTATCAATACTCATAATGGATATTTTAATTACAAAATGTGAGGAAGAAAGCACAATAAGACTTACAGTGAACAAAATAAAATAAAGCGCACAACATTATATATAAGATAAATGCAAATAATAGCACACTTTATGTCACTGTAAAGAACATATTTAGCCAAAACCTCATATTTCTAAAGGAAACATGGAAGCAAGCAATTTATATTATGATCTCAAGATATAAAATAACGACATGTTTAGATCGATACCAAGTGTGAGCTAGCTGAGCTATGTAAGATGAGACATATAGATGGCAATATGAAGTGTTGCAATTTGAAGGGTCAAGTACAGTGATACCTAAGGATAGCTAAAGCACCTATAATACTTATTATCTATCAATAAATAACTTTACATCACTTATTTTATTTATTCCTAATGGAAAGCCTGTTTTTAATGTATGTATCCAAAAAATGTCCTTCCTACTTAGGGCTTGATATCTATCACCTCCTCTCACTCCCAGGGATACTTGTTCTATACCCTGAAATTTAAAGTGATCTAATCTATTCTGATGTGTAAAAAAATGTTTTGCAACTGGGCTTTTAGGAATATCTGCCTCTATTGATAAGAGGTGCTCCCTAATTCTATCTTTTAGATTTCTGGAAGTGAGGCCTGTATATTGGAAATTACAAAAGGTACAAGTTATAAGATAGATAACAAAAATAGAATTGCAGTTTAAACATTCCTTAATTCTATAGGTTTTTCCAGTGTTGGTGGAGGTGAAACTATCACCTGTTAAAGCGTAATTACAGCATTTACAGGGTCTGCCCCCACATTTGTAAAAACCCGGATCCTTACTTAGCCAGTTCGGCTTTTTCAAATTTTTGGAAGTCACATTAGAGCTAAAATGTTTTCTAACTCTGTCTCCTATAGTATCAGATTTACGTGAGATGAAGTTACAGTTATTAGATATCGAAATTAAATCAACATCTCTTTCTAAGAGGGGCATTCTCCTTTTGATAATATTACACATTTCATCATATTGCCTACTGTATTTTGTAATGAAATTAATACCTCTTTGTTGGCAATTCTGATTTGTTTGGTCTCTCCGGTTTTTATCCCTTAATAAATTGTCTCTTTCAAAGCTAGATACCAATAAAGATATTTCTTTTAATTCCTCCAGCTTGTAACCCCTATCTACTAATCTACAGGTTAGATCATTTGCATGTATCCAATAATCATGTAAACTAGTACAGTTTCGTCTAAGCCGAATATATTGGCCTTTGGGGATCCCTCTTTTAAGGTGCTTAGGATGTAACGAATCTGCTCTTAATATTGTGTTTCCAGTGATTTCTTTCCTATAGACCTCTGTGACTACTTGTTGTCCAGAATGTTTAATTAGTACATCAAGGTATGGTATACTATTATATGAAGTATTATATGTGAATTTCAGATTTTCCTCATTGTGATTCAAACTTTTCACAAATTCACCTAGCTCTTCAACAGTACCTCCCCAAATTAATAGAATGTCATCAATATACCTTGTGTAAAATTTGATATTATTTCGAAAAATATTAGTATCACTGAAGATTCTCATAAGCTCAAAATTTGCAAGAAGGCCAGGGTTGAGTGATACTAGTTCAACAACTACTTCAACTTCAACTAGAAGAGCAGATTCGTTACATCCTAAGCACCTTAAAAAAGGGATCCCCAAAGGCCAATATATTCGGCTTAGACGAAACTGTACTAGTTTACATGATTATTGGATACATGCAAATGATCTAACCTGTAGATTAGTAGATAGGGGTTACAAGCTGGAGGAATTAAAAGAAATATCTTTATTGGTATCTAGCTTTGAAAGAGACAATTTATTAAGGGATAAAAACCGGAGAGACCAAACAAATCAGAATTGCCAACAAAGAGGTATTAATTTCATTACAAAATACAGTAGGCAATATGATGAAATTTGTAATATTATCAAAAGGAGAATGCCCCTCTTAGAAAGAGATGTTGATTTAATTTCGATATCTAATAACTGTAACTTCATCTCACGTAAATCTGATACTATAGGAGACAGAGTTAGAAAACATTTTAGCTCTAATGTGACTTCCAAAAATTTGAAAAAGCCGAACTGGCTAAGTAAGGATCCGGGTTTTTACAAATGTGGGGGCAGACCCTGTAAATGCTGTAATTACGCTTTAACAGGTGATAGTTTCACCTCCACCAACACTGGAAAAACCTATAGAATTAAGGAATGTTTAAACTGCAATTCTATTTTTGTTATCTATCTTATAACTTGTACCTTTTGTAATTTCCAATATACAGGCCTCACTTCCAGAAATCTAAAAGATAGAATTAGGGAGCACCTCTTATCAATAGAGGCAGATATTCCTAAAACCCCAGTTGCAAAACATTTTTTTACACATCAGAATAGATTAGATCACTTTAAATTTCAGGGTATAGAACAAGTATCCCTGGGAGTGAGAGGAGGTGATAGATATCAAGCCCTAAGTAGGAAGGACATTTTTTGGATACATACATTAAAAACAGGCTTTCCATTAGGAATAAATAAAATAAGTGATGTAAAGTTATTTATTGATAGATAATAAGTATTATAGGTGCTTTAGCTATCCTTAGGTATCACTGTACTTGACCCTTCAAATTGCAACACTTCATATTGCCATCTATATGTCTCATCTTACATAGCTCAGCTAGCTCACACTTGGTATCGATCTAAACATGTCGTTATTTTATATCTTGAGATCATAATATAAATTGCTTGCTTCCATGTTTCCTTTAGAAATATGAGGTTTTGGCTAAATATGTTCTTTACAGTGATATAAAGTGTGCTATTATTTGCATTTATCTTATATATATAATGTTGTGCGCTTTATTTTATTTTGTTCACTGTAAGTCTTATTGTGCTTTCTTCCTCACATTTTGTAATTAAAATATCCATTATGAGTATTGATACATTATATGTATGCCAGTTCTAGCTTTGTAGAAATTCATTAATTATTTTAAATATGTCTTTTTTTAGCAATGTTTTAGACAGAGTTAGATTGTGGTATTTAACATATGTGCTACGATTTAGGCTAACCAATAGTTAACCTGTAGCTTTACCTGTGATTGGCTATACCGGCAACTTACCTCTGATTAAAGCAGCTGCTGGAGGCTTAGTCTTTAGCTCTGATGAACTGCCAGTAAGGCAGGAAACGCGTCAGCTGTGGACTCTGTGATCTGTGCTGTTAACATTTTTAATGCAAGTATTATAAATTGACTTTTAACATTGATATCTCTCCCTGCCTGCATTTCTACTCCAAGGGGATTGTGCTTTTGTTGTATTCAGTATAATAACACCCAGCGCTATATAATGACACAGTAGTGACACTGGCACATGGGTATAGCCAGAGGAGGGCTGGTTATAGGATCAAGGGTATCTGCATCAGTATAATAACACCCAGCGCTATATAATGACACAGTAGTGACACTGACACATGGGTATAGCCAGAGGAGGGCTGGTTATAGAATCAGTTGTATCTGCATCAGTATAATAACACCCAGTGCTATATAATGACACAGTAGTGACACTGACACATGGGTATAGCCAGAGGAGGGCTGGTTATAGAATCAGTGGTATCTGCATCCTTATAATAACACCTAGCGCTATATAATGACACAGTAGTGACACTGGCACATGGGTATAGCCAGAGGAGGGCTGGTTATAGGATCAAGGGTATCTGCATCAGTATAATAACACCCAGCGCTATATAATGACACAGTAGTGACACTGACACATGGGTATAGCCAGAGGAGGGCTGGTTATAGGATCAAGGGTATCTGCATCCTTATAATAACACCTAGCACTATAAAATGACAGCAGTTATGAAACAGCGGTCACAAAGACTGCTGCTCCATAACCCTGTCCGCCTGCTCTGAGCAGGCGGACATGAATCGCAACAATTCAACCCGATCGAGTACGATCCGGTTGATTGACACCCCCTGGCCGCGAGTCTGCAGGGGGCGGCGTTGCACCAGCAGCTCTTGTGAGCTGCTGGTGCAATGTTAAAAGCGTATTGCTCTCCGCATTTAGCGAGGTCTTGCGGACCTGATCTGCACTGTCGGATCAGGTCCGCAAGACCTTTGATAAATAAGGCTCATGGGCTCATGGGTATAGCCAGAGGAGGACTGGTTATAGGATCAGTGGTATCTGCATCAGTATAATAACACCAGCACTATATAATGACACAGTAGTGACACTGGCTCATGGGTATAGCCAGAGGAGGGCTGGTTATAGGATCAGTGGTATCTGCATCAGTATAATAATACCAGCACTATATAATGACACAGTAGTGACACTGACACATGGGTATAGCCAGAGGAGGGCTGGTTATAGGATCAGTGGTATCTGCATCAGTATAATAATACCAGCACTATATAATGACACAGTAGTGACACTGGCACATGCGTATAGCCAGAGGAGGGCTGGTTATAGGATCAGTGGTATCTGCATCAGTATAATAACACCCAGCACTATAAAATGACACAGTAGTGACACTGGCTCATGGGTATAGCCAGAGAAGGGCTGGTTATAGGATCAGTGGTATCTGCATCAGTATAATAACACCCAGCACTATATAATGACACAGTAGTGACACTGGCACATGGGTATAACCAGAGGAGGGCTGGTTATAGAATCAGTGGTATCTGCATCAGTATAATAACACCAAGCTCTATACAAAGACACAGTAGTGACACTGGCACATGGGTATAGCCAGAGAAGGGCTGGTTATAGGATCAGTGGTATCTGCATCAGTATAATAACACCCAGCACTATATAATGACACAGTAGTGACACTGGCTCATGGGTATAGCCAGAGAAGGCCTGGTTATAGGATCAGTGGTATCTGCATCAGTATAATAACACCCAGCGCTATATAATGACACAGTAGTGACACTGACACATGGGTATAGCCAGAGAAGGGCTGGTTATAGGATCAGTGGTATCTGCATCAGTATAATAACACCAAGCTCTATACAAAGACACAGTATTGACACTGGCACATGCGTATAGCCAGACAAGGGCTGGTTATAGGATCAGTGGTATCTGCATCAGTATAATAACACCAAGCACTATAAAATGACACAGTAGTGACACTGGCTCATGGGTATAGCCAGAGAAGGGCTGGTTATAGGATCAGTGGTATCTGCATCAGTATAATAACACCCAGCACTATATAATGACACAGTAGTGACACTGGCACATGGGTATAGCCAGAGGGCTGGTTATAGGATCAGTGGTATCTGCATCAGTATAATAACATCCAGCACTATATAATGACACAGTAGTGACACTGGCACATGGGTATAGCCAGAGGAGGGCTAGTTATAGGATCAGTGGTATCTGCATCAGTATAATAACACCCAGCACTATATAATGACACAGTAGTGACACTGGCACATGGGTATAACCAGAGGAGGGCTAGTTATAGGATCAGTGGTATCTGCATCAGTATAATAACACCAAGCTCTATACAAAGGCACAGTAGTGACACTAGAACATGGGTATAGCCAGAGGAGGGCTAGTTATAGGATCAGTGGTATCTGCATCAGTATAATAACACCAAGCACTATAAAATGACACAGTAGTGACACTGGCTTATGGGTATAGCCAGAGAAGGGCTGGTTATAGGATCAGGGGTATCTGCATCAGTATAATAACACCAAGCACTATAAAATAATGTTTTTAATTTCAAATGTACCTTGGTGTCCTTCACTAAGGTCTGTTCTTTGGAAAATGTCTGCCACAGTCTTTGTCTGTGCCTATCCCTGTACCCAGGTGCTGAACCAAAAATGGGCCGGCTCCTGAGCTTACATTCCAGCTTTTTGTAATCACTATACCAAGAAAAATTGATTCTAGGAGTAAATTGGAAAGTTGCTTAAAATTGCATGCTCTGATTCATAAAAGTTTAATTTTGACTAGACTGTCCCTTTAATGATAAAAAGACAAAAGGGTTAGTGCTGAGTTAACAAAAATAGAAAATCTGTATATCTTCGAGATGTATGCATAAGAGGAACATAAGACATAGTTTACATAAACGCTATTATGGAACAGTCTTCAGGGAGCAGTAGTAAATTAGAAACTAAAAATATGTGGTCAGCATTGATGGATGGCTAGTTTTGATAACAACTTTTAGCCAAAAATGTATAGTTTTTTGAATGTCCAGATTTAAAAAAGCTAGTTACTTGCAATTTGTTTCTAGATTTATAAAGCTCAAGATTCAAGATAGCAGAACAGATCCCCAGTTCAAACTACATTATCTCAAAAGTTCTAAACCTAAAAAGACATGAATGCACAAATATGAATGGTACACCGGTTGTTACATGCAGTTTAAAAAGTTCATGATCCAAATCTCCATCACTCTTTGGTTGCAGTATGTTGAAGTCAAAGGGTCAAGCAAATTGATTTCTCATATATAAAGTATTAAAAAAAGATGAAATTCAAAAGGGGGAAAGTATACATAATGGATTTAATTTCCAAAATGCACAAAATTAATTACAATTCTTGATTTAAAAAGAGCATTAAATACAGTAGAATTGCATAATTAACAAATATATACTGTAAGAGAAAGAATTTCTGAATTTCAGATGAGCAGTATATTTTTTTCCGACAATTTCCAGTTACTTCTATTTTTCCTACATAAGGGGAACTCTTACAGATGTCCAATTGCAGCTGGTGCCTCAGAAAGTTTAATATAAAAGCTTTGTTTTCTTACTTTTTTAAATGAAATGCTCTATCTGAATCATGAAAGTTTAAAGGGACAGTCTACACTAAAATTGTTATTGTTTAAAAAGATAGATAACGCCTTTACTACCCATTCCCCAGCTTTGCACAACCAACATTGTTATATTAATATACTTTATAACATTTAAACCTCTAAATTGCTGCATGTTTCTAAGCCACTACAGACAGTCTCGTCACCTGCTTTTTTATTTGCTTTTCACAACAGGAGACTGCAAGTTCATGTAAACCATATAGATAACATTGTGCTAATGCCCGTGGAGTTATTTAAGATTCATCACAACAAAGTACTAAATTCAAGTCCATAGATAATAGATTGGGGCTGTCAGAAGATGCTTAGATACAAGGTTATCACAGAGGTATTACAAGTATATTAATATAACAGTGTTGGTTATGCAAAACTGGGGAATGAGTAATAAAGGGATTATCTATCTTTTAAAACAATAAACATTCTATTGTAGACTGTCCCTTTAATTTTGACTTTAGTGTCTAAAGGCTTGATTTAAGGATTATCAAACATAAAGGGACATGAAAAAAAATAACCATTTTCATGGTACAGATAGAGCATGTAATTGTAATAGACATTTATTAAAATGTAATGAAAACAAATCGACAGGGAGCACCGGCCTTAAAACGTAATTTTTATTTGATGCAAATAAGTGACATAAAATCCAAATCCACCTCAATGCAACATGGCAGGGTCACTCAGCTGATGCGTTTCGGCTTTTGACATACTTTTAGCTGTGAGTGACCTGAACAACAAGTCAGCCTATAAATCCCTAGGCTTAACATCATTGGATAAAACCAATCCCTAATAGCCAATTGCACACCTCCAAATTCTAAAAGGTGGCATTTCCTATATTGTTGAAATGTTGACTGTTGCTGTCAGTATCTGATACATTATAAGAAAAAATAATAACATATGGTAAGATACGTTGCACTATACTCAAACAAATAAAGATAGATAGCTAATTCTTTTAATAATGTAAATATAAATTTAAGTTAAATGTATTTAGTGATTAGGTATAACCAATGATTTTATTTTAATTTGATATACACCACTTGATATCTAATATTTCATATTCAACACTAATTATTGTAAGGATACTCAAAATGTACTTCCTTCTCTTGGAATTATTTGATGAAGAACATGTCTAGATAGGCTCAGGAACAGCAATGAAGTACTTGGTGCTAGCTGGTGAATGTTGGCTATGCACATATGCCTTTTGCCATTGGCTCACCAGATGTGTTCAGCTAGGTCCCAGTAGTGCATTGCTGCTTTGGAGAAGATGTTAACTATGTATATGACACACATGCTTAAAAGACAGTCTGCTTGAAAATGTTTATTGTTTAAAAAGATAGATAATCCTTTTCCCCAATGTTACATAAACCAACTGTTATATTTGTACACTTTTTACCTCAGTGATTACATTGTATATAAGCCTCTACAGACTGCCCCCTTATTTCAGTTCTTTTGACATTTTAGCCAGTCAGTACTGACTCAAATAACTCCACTGGAGTTGGCACAATATTATCTATATGACACACATGAACTAGCGCTGTCTTGCTGTGAAAAGCTGTCAAAATGCACTGATAAGCCTTCAAGGGCTTAGAAATTAGCATATGAGTCTACCTAGGTTTAGCTTTTAATAAATAATACCAAGAGAACAAAGCAAATTTGATTATAAGAGTAAATAGGATAGTTATTTAAAATTGCATGCCCTATCTGAATAATGAATGTTTAATTTAGACTAGACTATCCCTTTAAACACAGTTATATATAAGCAATAACACAATAATAAAATGCTCTTTTTTGCACTTGTAACAGCCTTTTAAATTATTTTACTCAACTAATCCCAAGAAAAAACAAAAAAAAACCTTTTATAGTTAAAGGGACACTCAGGTTTTATTAAATTTTCATGATTCAGATACAACATGTAATTTTAAACAACTTTCCAATTTACTTCCATTAAAAAAATGTGCAGTCTTTTATATTTACACTTTTTCGAGTCACCAGCTCCTACTGAGCATGTGCAAGAACTCAGACTATACGTATATGCATTTGTGATTGGCTGATTGCTATCACATGGTACAGGGGGAGTGGAAATATACATAACTTTAAAATATGTTAGAAAATAATCTACTACTCATTTGAAATTCAGAGTAAATGCTATTGTATTGTCTTGTTATCTTGCATTTGTTGATTATGCAAATCTGCAGTGTTTACTGGTCCTTTAAATGAAACAATCTTACTTTAGAATGAAAGATACAATTCCTCTAAGCATGCCGAGAACTTTGGAATAAATGTAAGGTTGTTTTTTTTTGCTGTGGATAGTAATACTCTCCACAAGCATACAACATTTTTCCACCAGGGAAACATAAATTTAAAAATACACAAACATAAATTTAAAAAAAAAAATCATATTTTAAAATGTCATTCTAGATGCAAAGATTATTACTTGGAAAAGACATTGTTGAAATAAATTTAATTTGAACCATTTTTGCAGCGGTACTTGTAGTACCAAAAATACTTCTCAAAAGAGGTAAAACTGTTTCACTGATAGCCTTTGTTGTACTGCAGGTCACTAGTATTTCACAGGCTTCACTTGCTCAGAGAAGAACCTAAAGTGACTTGCATCCCATCACAGCCAATACACATCACTTGCCAGCGATCTGAGCAGGCGTAACAGCTCACTTAATGAGACAAGTCAACATTAAAAACTTTCATGGTTCAGGTAGAGCAGTGTTTCTCAGCTGCAGTTCTGAAGTACCCCTAACAGGCCAGATTTTCATGATATCTTAAATAGAACACTGGTCAGCTGATGAATGAGAGCAGGTTAGTAACCATGGTTAATGATAAGCTGAATATTTAACCTGTGCTTTAGTTCAGTTATCATGAAAATCTGGACTGTTAGGGCATATAATTTTAAAGGGACATTGAACACTAAAGGCTCGATGATATATTTTTTGCCAGCTCAAACCTTCTTTTTCCTCGCTGACACTCGCAGGGCTGCCCCGGTGCAATGATCGTAAAAAAGGGGCAGTCCCTGCGAGTTGCGAGATGGCTCCTATTAAAAGTATTTGAGCTTGCTGGTTAGGGAAACTTCGCTTCTTAGTGCTAAGTTATCAGGGAGCAGCAGGGGGAGCACTTTAAAATTAAAATCCTGCAGCCAATATAACTAACATTAATTACGCTGCTTTCTGCTTATAGCATCTTACATTCGCCTATATTTTAGTATGCACTTTTTTTTCTATTGGGGTTATAAGTGTTTGTATTGTTTTGAGAAAAGCTTGCCACCTTTTAGTTGGCGAGAAAAAAACAATATCTGCAGTGCGAAAATCTTTATAGAATTACGCTGGGATTAGTGAGACATTGTTATATACGCCCATGGTCAGCCCATTTTACGAAAAAACAACAATTACGCTGTGCATTTTATATTTATAAATTCAAATTTCTGTGTGATTTTTACACATCCAGTGTACTACAATTACGATTTACACTGTGCATATTTAATATGATTTATTCCTGTGTAAATTACATACTAATTTTACTTTTTTGTTAACATACGATGTTTGGTGAAGAATTTTGTTACGATTTTTGATGCACCTTAACAATACAATTTTTCCCTGCTTATTTTTGTGTGAATTGTTCAAATATTTGTTTTGTATGTTATAAATACGAATTTTGTTGTGCATATTTCACATGAAAATGCAGTATACGCCCCTGTTTTCAGGGTAAAAAAATGGATTTAGATCATCCCACCAGGGAAATAGAAGGACTGGCGAGCGTTCATTAATAATCTCGCCAGCCCAGAGAGCTTTCAATCATCGAGCCCTAAGTACATTTATAAGCTTAGTACTAAGGTTATTCCCTGCGTCCCTCTAGTCATGGGTGCCACCATGCTGAAATGTATCTTTCACCACATTCCAGTGCTGACGTGTTGGCACATGAGCACCAACTCTCTTTCAGATACCGGCAGTGCAACCTAAGTTCCATAATGGCAGCGCCCATGGTTAGAGGGAGGTGCATAAAATAAACTTAGTGAATGGTGAACCTTTAAGAAACTTTTCAGTTTACTTCTGTTATCAATTGTATTTCATTCCTTTATTTTCCTTTGTTAAAAAGGAAATCTAGGTTGTTTCAGAAGCAGCAATGCACTGCTAGGAGCTAGCCAGTAATTGTAGGCTACACGCATATGCCTCTAGTGATTGGTTCATCAGATGTGTTCATCTAGGCCACAGTAGTGCAATGCTGCTATATTCAAACAATATTGCAATAATAACAGAGCAATTTCTTTTTTCATTTGTATGCCGATTTAAACAGTGATTCCAAAAATGTTTCTAGTAAAAGCTATTAAGAATGTATTCATTATAACTGAAATTCCAAAGCACTGGCATGCACTTCAGTTTTGACTCTCATGTCCCTTTAAGGCTGTTCATTATTGAAACTAACATAATATTAGGAGATGCATAACTTATTACTTAAAGGGACAGTATACTGTAAAATAGTTTTTCCCTTAATGTGTTAACAATTGCTTTTTTTACCAACTGCAGAGTAAAACATGTATGAAAATTAGTTATTAGTTTTTTGTGTATATTAAAGCTCTGATTTTGTGTTTTGAAGCCACAACCTAATAAAATGGGTTGAGCTTGTAGGTATAATCAGATCTCATTACTGTATCACATTGTGTAAATATACCTGCTTCTTTATCTTATATCTGTCCATAAAACAATCACCAGTACTTGGAGAAAACAAAGGAAAATCAACATTTTATTATCTTATCTGTGCTATATCCCACTGGGAGTGTAATTTCTTCTGCTGGCTGTGTTTACAAAGCTTATCTATAGCTTGGACCTGTGGCCACAAACTTTCAGAATAGGTGGGGATACCATAGGCTAAATCAACTATTTCAAATGCCAATATAAGGGTAAAGGAGCTACTTGTAAACAATGTAATACACTACAGCAGGTAAAGTGGATCATTGGGAACAAATTAACGGGGAGAACATTTTTTAGTAAACTGCCCTTTTAAGATTAAAGAGACAGTGCACTGTAAAATTGGGTTCCCCTAATGGGTTCGCAATGATTTGTTATATTAGTTGCAGTGCATAAAATATTTAGGAACTTGCTCCTTTAGGTTTATTTTTGCATTTCAAATTGATATATTTGATTAAAGAAACCACAACCCATTCAAAAGAGGCTGAACTTGCCGAAAGAATACACATCCTTATATTATAAACACAAAGGGCTAGATTTATTAAGCCCCTATGGCAGCAAGTTCTCTCAAGAACTTGCTCGCCGTCATTTATCAAGCAGCGGTCACTAGACCGCTGCTTCCTTAGCCTCTTCGCCACCTCTAATCTGGCGAAATTCAATCTCCTCGGTCTAGTCAGACCGAGGAGATTGACAGCTTCTGCCCGTGCGTGATTGGCTGTGCGCGGGCAGGGGGCAGGATTGCACGCGAGCGCAAAATTGCGCTCGTGTGCAATGCCGTAAGCCTGCGGGTATTTTCGCCCCGCCACAGGCGAGCTGAGGCATACAGGGGCGCATATACGTGCCCCTGTATGCCTCAGCTTTAATAAATCTAGCCTAAAGCCTATCTTTTTTTTTAATTATTTCTCTATGTATACACAAAGATGATACTTAGTTATTTTTCTTTCCAAAAATTGATGCTCTAGTTTTATATGGGAAAAAAAGAATAAAAAAATACTTTAATCTCCCACCAACTATAGCATTTTAAATGTTTACCTTTTTGGCAAAGTACATTGATTCCAAGAATGCATCTGCTACAGTGTGCGCTCAGAGGCAGGGTATTTGTTTCCTTTTATTTAAAATTACAGTAAGATATTTTTTTATGCATGAATATGTTATATGAACAATTAAAGGTTTTATATAGCCCATACAGGTTTTTTTATGTAAAGTTTTGCTTATTTTTTTTAAAAAAAACATTGCTCTGATTTTCAGACTCCTAACCAAGCCCCAAAGTTTTAGGAGAATACCGATATATAGCTAGTCCAGCTTGCTCCTATTTGTGTAAAGAGTCTTTTCACATGCAGAGGAAGAGAGGAGTGTCTGCTATTTTCCACTTGCAGTGAGTGCTCCAGCTAATCTTTTTATTAGAGCTAAACTGTGAGCTTCTAAGTAAGTTTTTAAACCGTTTTATACTGGATTTTTAAATCCGTATCTGTGCATATTATTCTTTATAGTTGTGTCTATTGTACGCAGTTAAATAAAATGGGGGTATACTGTCCCTTTAATTTCTGATTTGCAATCAAACTACAAATAAAATAAAAGTTTACAAAATGGTTACTGTATTAATGATTTGCAAAACACTTAAAAAAAAAGGTCTGGTATGTTTATCTTAACCCTGTTAATTGTGGCCATTTAAGGCTAGCTGTAAATGAGTGTGGACCCTGTTCTAAATAAATGATGTCTAGTATATAGCTGGTTCAGGCAGTCTGTAACATTTTGCAGAAAACCTAGGTTACAGAATTTGCTTTTTATTTTTTAAGGGACAGTATAGAAAAAATTAAAATTTTATGATTCAGATAGGGGCATGCAATTTTAAACAACTTTCCAATTAACTTATATCATCAAATTTGCTTTGTTCTTTTTGTATTCTTTGTTGAAGGCTAAACCTAGGTAGGCTGATATTCTGATTTCAGCCTTGAAAACTGTCTCTTCTTATCTCAGTGCATTTTATTAACTTTTCACAGCTTGACAGTGCTAGTTCCTGTGTACCATATAGATAACATTGTGCTCACTCCTGTGGAGTTGTGTGAGTCAACACTAACTGACTGAACTGCAAGTTTGTAAAAAGCACTGAGATAAGGGGCAGTGTGCAGAGGCTTAGATACAAGGTAATCAGAGGTAAAAAGTGTATTAATATAACAGTGTTGGTAATAAAGGGATTAATCTCTTTAAAAAAAAAAACAAAAAAAATGTTAAAGTAGACTGTCCCTTTAAAACAAAACAAGGTGTTGTACAGTAAAAGCAAGCAGTATAATATATATTGAAATGTTTTTACTATTCATAACAAAACAAATGATATTAGAATCTCAGTGTTTCATGCACCTTTAAGTTTATTGATATTATTTTCTGCTCAGTATATGTAAAGTACCCCTGTAAAGGACTGCATAAAATGTTGGCGTTTTATAAATAGATAAAAACGATATTACAGGTAGAAAGCCCTTTATCCAAATTGCTTGAGACCGAAAAAGGTTTGGATTTTGAAATATTTGCACCTGTAAAATAGGACAGTTTGGAAATTGAATGGAACCAAGTGTAAACAACAATCTCATGTCATTTAGGCAATATTTACATTTACTAATACAGCTTATACATGCAACTTAAAGGTAGTTTATCATTTGTAATACTTTTGTATACATAGTACAGCACTGTAATCAGAAAGGCAATATTTGTTGCTTTAAATGTAGACTATTATTTGCAGTTTAGAACACAAAGACCAAGCCATAGACACAGGCAGAGAAGATAGTGACTTACATGCGGGAAAATAGTAATTTTTCAAGATTTTTTTTTTTTAAATAATTAAAAAAGTTTGGATTTTGGGATTGCATATTTGTGGATTTGTTTCTGTATCATGAAAGTGTCAAGTTAACATAAGGATTCTAAATAACTCTAGGCCAGATTCTCAGGATTAACTTGGATCAGAGAAGGTTTATAACCACGTTTACTTATCAGCTGACTATTTCACCTGTGCTTCCATATAGATATCCTGAAAAACTGTCCTGTTAGGGAGGCCTGACAGGTTTGAAAACCCCTAGTCTTAACAGTGAGGAAAATATATTTAAACAAACATTTTTTTTTTTCTCTAGAAATGACCGATTTGACACAATTGTAGAAAGAAATGGATTGACAGTCAATATGACAGTTATTCCGAAAACTTTGGGTGTTTATCATATAAATAACATTTAATAAAAAACAAATTTATGTTAAATGTTTCCTTATATTTAGCACTCATATTGACACCCTACATATACAGGTTCCACAAGCAAGCAAAACTGTAATAAAGACCACACAACAATACAAAACATGAGATTGAAACAACTAAAATGTAACATAACAGTAAAACATATTGCATTGTGGTTAGTGTTTTATTTACACTAAGATGGTACCATTGCACTGTAGGCTCTATGCTGTCCAAGAGGGGATTTTAGGATTATGTGTATTGGCATAAAACATACAAAAATAATTTCCCTTTCTTTAGGCCACCACTAAGTTTATTGCAAGGAAGTTGTTTGCAGCCATATGATTAATGGCAGAGTTAGCAGTAGTGACGTTGTATGGGTGCCACAATGCCCACCCACAGCATCCTGCATTTTTTTTTTACTATTGGAAGTGCTAGTTCCTCCTTGGATATCCATGATCTTTCCGGTTTCATTCACATTATGTAAACTAAAGAAAAGGGCAAGTCATGAATATCAACCCTCCCCCTCATCTATCTCCACTCCTTCCCTGCCCCCTCACCTTCAACCCGGTTGACTCAGCAGTTCTGGGACAGAAGGGCCCTCCGGGTCATAACCTCTGCAATGTTCAAAGCAGCAGCTGCCATGTCTCTATGTGGCCAGAGCCGCCTCTCCAAGGTCCGCGAGAAACCAAACATGAGGCCCCTCAGCTCTCATGCACCATAAGAGGTCATTCCTGGCATATATTTTAGTATTAATATTTTCTGCCTATATGTAATGCCAGGGACATTGTAAACATATATTAATTAAGCACTAAGCAGCCTCTAGCGGGTAAAGCACTTTTACCCATGTGCTGGAGGGAGCCGCAGCCATTTTCTGAGTAGAAACTCATATATAAGAGAAACGTGACCTTTTCTCGGTCTCTCCTGATAAAGAAAGTCAAGGAAAATATCTATGATCAGGTGTCACGCCGCAGCACACTATGAACTAGGAGAGGTCACAATGAAGGGCTATGCCACGTAATGTTTCGGGAAATCATTTCCCTTGCTGTCACTTTAAAATGGCTTCCCAAGACTAGTCCCGAATCTGCAGGTGGTCCGAGATAACTAGTTCCAGGCGTGATATGTGTGGGTTTACCAACATACAAAGAGTTTGCAATTTAGTTACCTTTCCAGGCGACTCCAATACGTTGTGTAAGCTAATGAAAATTAAACAAATACAAATTATAAAATTTATGACAGTTACAATGAAAATATACATTTTCTTGAAAAAAAAAACACATGAAAAAATCATAAAATGATTCAACATATATGTCCTGAAATAAAGAAAACAGACATGATCACAGCTGAATAGTTTATTGAACGTATGCTGGAATATGAAGCACATATCAGTAATGTCTGTGATCATCCCACAGCATATGGTGCACTTTCTGGTGTTGGTGTCAGCAGGGTACGGGAGGCCGTGGGTGGGTTTCTGGTTGTCCTTGATTGTGCAGAGCCGTGTGAAACCAGGTTCAGACTGATGCCCTTTCATCATTGCACTGCTTATTCAGCGTCACAGTAGTGCAACAGGGAAAGAGTACCAGGCCGCCTGTGCTAAACAAACTGTACATGTAGCAACATGGAGGTGAGAGGACAATTGCATATAAGCTATGTGATATGGGCGGCGCTATACGGAGAAACACATTTGTATGATCACACACGGCTAAACGCAGCGACCACGTGTTATATACTGCAAGCCTGATGAAGAGGTGTAGATAACCACACTAGATAAGTTTTAATGCGCAGGACCCTGGGTTTATCACATAAGGCCTGGGTGGCGTTGCAGGGAGAGGCTCCAAGCCCAGCTTGTTACAGGAGAATCGATAAGACCTCCTCTCACTTGAGCTGATTGTGCCTGCTCCACACCCTCGGAGCCCTTTTCCTGGGCCTCACATGTCCCAAAAGAGATCCATAGCCATAGACCACCTGAAAATAGCAGGAAAGGCCACCCACACTCTCGCCCTGCCACCCCTCCCTCTACGCCTCCTACTATTCCTCTCTGCTCATACTACCAGCCTCATGTCCTAACGCTGTACCCCAGCCACCATTTCCCAGAGTGTAACCTCTCATCGCATACCAGCCAGCTCGTCACGTGATCCCGCGTGTACACGGTCCCTAGCAGAACTGCTGCGGGAGGCGGCACAGGTGGCGACTGCTGGGGCTTGCGGTGGGTATTGAGAGGGTTACAACAAATTACAAAGAATTACACTTTGTAAAGGCAACCTGTTAGCTTCTAACTGAACCAAGAAAACATTACAAACGTTTACTATGGCTATACAAATAGCACAGCAATTTAAATTACCTACTATTCTAACACGTTTCAAAGGTGTCCTGTGCACAAAATATCATTTACATTTTATTCTGCAAGTTCAAAAACAACTCTCTGAACAAGGATTGTCTAACCCGAGGCCAGGGGCCACAATGCTGCTCTACAAGTTTTCATTGTTTACCACTCATCTACGTCTTCTTATTCACAACACACAATGAACATTTCAAACCTCATTGATTCTTACCATGCGTGGAGCCCAAAGTATAATTCTTGGTTTTATGTCAACATGCAAATTTGTGGTACCCATTTTGGTAAACAATTGATTATTCGCCCCTTAGCTATTTTTTTCTGCAGTTAACAGCATATATATATATATAAATAAAAACAAGAGCCATTCAAGTGAAAAATAAAATCCATTTTAACCCATCCGTTTGAAAACTTAAAAATATGAGAATGTTATGACTCGTTTAAACAGTTACATTATTTCAAAGTTTATCCTCAGGTGAAGACTGTTATAGATAGAACATAAACTAGTACAGTAAACAAGACCTCCCACCAAACCTTTATAATCGGCTCTTTCTATGCAGCTATATATCTCAAAGAGAAAGTGATTATATGTAGCAGATGAAAAGTACAATTCTTTGATATAAACACAGGTCGTGAGGTACTTTTATACTTATTTTTACGGAACTACATATGTGGAATAAATACTATTTCACTCCCTACATCATATACCAGCTTTCTACTGCAGTGCTGACCCCCCCCCCCTCACACACACACCTTTAACCAAACTAATAAAAAAACATGTTTGCCTGTCACATAGTTTAGAACAAGATTCAGACAAACACAAGAGCTGCTTATAAGCAGTAGACAATCCACATAATCATATAAGATATTTCTGAGCAAGCCAGAGCAGGTTAGACACTATTTGCTTGAGTACACACACCATGCATCTTCTTGTAAAGCTGCACAAGGGGAAGTGTCTCAAAGAGAAGACCCTATAAGCAATATTGCACTACTACTCTGACAAAAAAGCAGAGGCAATATTGATAGGGTCTCTTCCTTGAGGTCGGGATCACTGTCACAAGAGGGGGGATGTATCATACCATGAATCTGTTGGGAAACAAATGTATTGAATTAGGTTTGCAGGCTCAAGACAAATTAGGTTAATTTTACATAGAATATGTTAGCATTAAATTCCTTAGCAAAGTTTATATCAGAATAATTAAAAAAAACAAATGTAACATTTCTTTCAGTAATGTATGCTATACTATATATATATATATGTGTGTGTGTGTGTTTAATGATGTTTAAGCTTTAGAAACTAAATAGAATTAAATGTAATTGTACGGTATTGAGTGACCATAATTACTAAATCTATTCGGTGTTGCGTAAAAAAATGCAGAGACCTGAGGGGGATTGGTGTAAACTTCTGGTGTGGAATGCCCCGTGGCCTTAGAAAACCCTGAAATACATTTTTGGAATTTTTTTCCAGACTCTGCAAAAACATTAAGTTAAAATGCCTAATGTGGGCAACACGTGGGATCAACTTTATATACCAGGAACAAACAGGACTGGAGCCTAACACATGCACTGTCACAAGGGGTGGATGGAGTCTGATCAACCCCTACATTATAGACACATAATTTACTGGTAACAGAACGGTCACTGATTAAATCAACGCTTTAAAATAATGTTCTAGACTTTACATGATAGTACTGACAATTTACAAACGGCATTACTTATGCATCAACATTTTACTTACAATTAGAACATAGCCCACAGCAGCAAATACAGATACATATTTCTACTTTACCATTCTCTACAAAGTTTTGCCTTGGCTGATGGCAGCATTTATTGATCCTGCTTGTTTAACCTTTCAGGAAATGGAGTGGTGGGAGAAGGGGGTTTGTTTTCTCATTTTAAGACTACCCCACCCTCCCCCCTTTCTCAACCCACCCCCAAAACGATTCACGTTTTTTTTCTTTTTTTGACACTTGATCCCCCACCTCCCTTTTTTTTCTCTTCCCTCCACTGACTGGTTTTGCAGCGGATTAAATGAAAGTGGAAACGGGATACAATCCTGTAATTCATGGATTCCTGGCTAATGTATGCATTCCACATTGATCTTACTATTGCCATAAAGATTCTTCACGTTCCACAGAACAGTGTGAGACAGGCCCAATCTCCTTTGATGTCAGATAGCTACCAAACACAAAAAACCCAGAAGCAGAAAGACACTAAATATAACTGATAATCTGAAAATGGTTTGTAAGCGTTTAGATTCCCATTTAGCTACATGTGGCGTTATAATACTGTAAAGAAAACATAGGTTAATAAATATGATTTCAATATGTAGACATGTTCGAAATCCAAGTATTGTAACCTGTACTTGCATTCATTAGAGGTGACCGTCCAAACCATCAGTCACATCACACTGCATCCTGTTTCAGTGTTTAGTGCACTCCAGAGTGTATACAGAATCTCACACATTCAGCATTTCCAGCCCCACTCTGTGGATCACCATGTAAGGAGGGCCCGTATTTGTGAACCACACATCACAAACAGTAGGGATATTCCATAAGCCACATCTCCTGATTTCTCACAGTCTGCACTAAGCACCACCCAATTGTTTTTTTAAATCTGATTTAAGTTTGCTTACACTCAAGGGCAAATTTAATATTTTTTTCAATAAATAAAATACACTATTTCCTTTGGTCAGGAGAGACTGAACGTTTAGAGACGTATACGAGAATAAGGCTAGCAAACTATACATGTGGCACATGCCAGATCTTCAAGAGCTGCCTGCCAGGGAGTCCCCTTAAAAGACAGAGGCCTCACACACACATAAAGGGGGTTGGGAGCCCCCGCCTATATCAAGTATGTGGCTGTTTGCTGAAGATGCCTGGAACTGTATTGCTTGACGCAAATGACATTGTGCAACAAGAACATACATGATCAATGCAACAAAGCTGCTGGGTTTGTTTTGCATGTACACAGCGTGTACCCAACATTGCAAAGTAGTCAGTGTCCTAATAAAGACATCAATCCCAAGAATGTGTTAGCACTTATTTTAAGTAACTTTAAAACAAGAGATTAGCTAAAGTCTGCTATTTATACTGGGGAGTCAGATCATGTTTAGAAAGACATCATGACTTAATCACATTTCAGAAATGTGCCTTTGTCTGGTTATAGATCTTTAACTAAGAATATGCTCTGTGCTTTGTATATCACAGGACTATTTTATTGATGGTTGGGCAGGAATGACATCACAGATATATTTGTTTAACGTTAAATAGTTTTTAAGTGCACACAGCCATTTCTTAACATAGCAGTGCTGCTAAAATGAGTTAAATTTGTACATAAAATTTAAAATGATACAGGACTACTATTTTATCAGTGCACCATGTTGTTCCTAAATAATTATGCAATTGGTACTTAGAATTTGAGAATACTAGGGCCTAAATTTGTAGTTAAGAATAAGAATTTATATTTTAAAAATAAAATATAAACAGTCGGTTATTTTTGACATTGCCAGTGACAAAAATTAATATGATTAACAAAATTCTGATAGAAAATACATATTGTAGGTTTCATAGCCCATGTGAGAAATTGTGGTTGCCAGTCACCTTTTCCATCTCTTTTAAAGGCAAGGGTTATTTAAAGAATGCTCTCCAACTCATGATATGATGACAGGGTTAATTAATTCCTAACATTCCGCCCTATGCAGCAAGCTAGCACAGATCTATACTGATACAGGGGATTCCTATCCCCTGCAGGACCCAACCTGCCCAGGTGAGCAGACAGTTGATGGCCTCTTATCGCAATGCCTCTCTTGTGCTATTTGTGAGAGGCAAGCACTTAAAGGGTCATAAAACTGTGATATACATATGCAGCCATTTATTTATTTATTTGGCAAGGTCTGGATACAAAGTCAATGTTTGAAAAGCATTTAACTGCTATTTTTGTTACCAACACGTGCATAGATCTAAGTTCCTCCACACGCCTTTATAAAATCTTATCTTCTCTACTGGGACCAATTAAGGTAAGAAATAAACGAGCCAGTACAACAGCCAATCACAACGTAGAATGTTGCAGGGTTAGCCCTGTGAAGTCTGCACTTTTAATATGTTTTAGATGTTTAGTTGGATTCAAATCTCAGTAAGCTACTATAGTGTATATGGGGGTGTGTACATAGGATAGTAGGGAAATTACTTGTCATTTGTATTATTCTTGAGATAGAATTATGGATTTCAACGAATTTTTAGTTATTAAATTAGCTTTTGAGGTTGTCCCACTTGGGTTTGTGAAATCTGCCCGCCACCCAGCATGAAAGCTGCCCGTGGTGCACTAATGCTTAGACAGGCCTCACTCACCACATGGGCACTGGTAAGTAATGTCACTTTCTCACCTTAATGTCAAGTGAGCGACATATGATAATGCCTCATACTAATAATATATATCAGAACGTAATTTATTGTAAGAAAGAAAAAAAAAACTACTCCTATTAGTGCTATCCTATAGGAGGACCAAGTGTAGAACACAGAAGAGCCAAGTGTATCTGGCCAGCAGAGAAAAGGTTACATATGGCCAGGCCAGAAGCCCGGGGTACAAGGGATATGGAGGCCCCCTAACTAAGGGCTGGTAGTAATGACTAACGGGGGGCAAGGGTATGGGCGAGTCCCCTATCCTAGACCGCTTCCTACACATGAGGGCTTCTTTTAACAAGTTTATGCAACGACAGGATGAAAGCTCTCCCGAGGCTCTCCCCTCCCCCTCAACAGCCCGACCTGATTCACTGCATTCCTCAGCCCTCCCCTCCCCCAGCCCTGGAATCCGCTCACACACACACACACACACATGTATACACACTGCATACACATCTAGTGACACATCTACACAATCACGTACTCCTAATTGGCCTCTACTCCTGCATGTATTCCCTTGTATATCCCATAATCACCATTGTCTCCTTGCAAACACCAAAACACAACTTGCATGTTCATCTAATGGATAATATGGTTTTTAACACATGCTCCCCCATCTTGCTATGGATAAAGTTATAATACAAGGGCTGAACTTGGGAGAGCCAGCCCCTTCATCCAGCCCCAACACAAACATAGCACCAACTTCATAGGTATTACTTATACACCCTTTAAATAATACATGAATCTAGCAAATCATAATTCATACGATGGACACAGTGGAATAATTAACACACAACAAGTGATACATATTGACAAGAGTTTAGGTGAACTTCATCAGGAATAACAATAGTGATAGATATATTCATACACATAATTATATATGAATCATTCAGCAGCTAAAATCCCGCATATGCACCAAAAACACCCTGTTTTTCTTTCCCTACACCTGAGCTCCCCGGGTAAACAACACACAGGATTCTAGGGGTGCAAAATGCTAATGTCACAATACCTGCCAAGCAGAATAACTTCACAAGCAAAATTGTAATTTACAATCTATCAACTGCATAATTTAAAATGTAAATATATATAATACTGACACAATATGATGAATACTTTTTGAGTGTGTTTCCTGGGAACTATAGTCACGTTAAATATGTATTCCACTCATCACCATCTCCAGAAAGCAATGCAACTTTTTATGCAGATGTGAATTTACTCCCCAAGCTGTGTGCATTCAGGCTCCTTTACATACAGAGAGAGATTTAAAAGCATTCGATTAATCAATAATAAAAATGTAAGAACTTCTAAAAATGGGATAAGCAACAAAAAAAGTAACATGAAAAAAAAGGAAAAAAAAAACTATTGACATCATCAGATAGCTACCAATCATATAATATGATACATTTTATTTATTTAAATAACACTTCAGTTTAAGGACTGATTTAATGGAAAAAAGAGAGAGATTATAGATACATAGAGGAAAAAATACTATTTTTACGTCAAAGTTATGCATAACTGTTGCAAAGAAATCTGTTCATAGCAAGTATCAATCCTTAAAAGTCAATAACTTTACAACATGACATGTTTTGGAGTTCTGCTAGAATAAAATGCTTTGACAATACTATTGCACTGCTTCATATGAAAACACAGTAGTGCAACATTGTCAGAGCATCTCACACCAGCTCAGTGTCCGCCCTGTTTTATCAGCACAGCAGAATGTTAAATACTCACATCAGTAATGCAAAGTATGTATAGAATCATCTAAATAAAGTATTAATACTTTCTTATGCATAGGCTGATCTGTAAGATACCTATTGGAACGGATTTGTAGAAATTAATATACCATCAATATATCAATATAATTATTTTCCAATTATAAAATATAGTATAAACTATTCCTGACATAAATATTATTATTAATTATATGTTTATAACATTTTATCTTTGTTGTAATTTGAGAATTGCACCAAACCAGCAATAATTTGCTAAATGGGGGCGTTACAACTGCTGATTTCTTTAATCAAATGGTAGTTTATGTTTTAATCCTTTTATAGTACTGTAAGTCAAAAATATAAATGTCTTAAACATAGAACAAAATATATTTTCAAAATTGTCTAAACGAAGTACATCGAATGCATATAGAAATGACATCTGCTTGAAAGGTCCTAAAACATTCAAGAATTGTATTGATACATATTAGAACAAAATGTATCATGTATTTTAAAAATAGTATTTGTTGCACCATAATTCTGTATAAAAATCAGGGGGATAATTTGCATTAGAGATAAATACTATTTTACACAGGAAAGGGCTCAAAATATAAAGGAAATTGAGGAGGTCAAGATCCTGCCAGCCAATGCCCTTTTAATATTGCACTGCTCATCACAATCTCTAGTAGTACAACAGAAAAAGGGCCCCGGATAGCAGCCATGTCCCACGTATTTCCAAATAAACAAACACTCCTGTCACAGAGAAACTCTTGTGGTGTATGGTGTCAGCTCACCACAACAATTTACACAAAAATAAACCATACAACACTGCAAGTCATTCAAATAAACATTGACATAAAATATCTACAATCGTGTAATATATCAAGAAAAAGTTACAATTATATCCCTAGCCTTGACATTGTAGCAGTAAATAAAATCCAAAAAAAAAATGTACAATTTAATTTTGTTACAATCCCACTTTTCCCCAACATCTCAGTGATTTGCCATCTGATAAGTAAACTAAGGGAACAAAATATATTTAGCAGACGTAATTAAATTCCATCTATATTATTGTAGATAAACCATAAAATGTGGATAAAATGGTCAAATCGGGATTTCTAAAATACACCCCAAGTACAAAGTTTAATTTACAATGTTATATATATTCCACATAGAAGCAACACAGAGGAAACGTAATACCCAGTGAATAGATACCGATAGATATAGATAGATAAGGTAGATAGATAGGACGTATAGAATACGGTTGGAGCTTACGAATCACTGAGAACTTTACACAGCTAGAGTTGCCTATAATTTCAGGAGCCCAGTGAAGTGCAGAATCGCCTAAAAAAACAAAAACCAGCCACGAATCCAGCTCCCCGGACGGAATGTCCCACCTCAGTGACAGGAGACCGCTCCAGTGAGAAGTTTTGTGACAGTGCGGCCGGGTTCTCTCGGGCTATAGTTCCATCCGGCTGACAGTCACTGAGTCTATGGGCTTAGGGCTCTGCTGCTGCGCAGGTGGGGACCCCACAGCCCCGGGATAGGGAGAGTATTTCTGCCTCGCTATAATGAAGACATTTTACAGATAAGACGCCTGACAGTGAGGGTGCCAGGAAGCCCCTAGCTCTAGCTGGGATGGGCGTGGGTGCGAAGAGCTGGCAGCCTGTGCTCTCCCCCATCACTCACAGGGGTCCCAGAAAGGAGAGACACGGCGACTCTAGCAGGGGGGTCCTACAGCTGGGGGGTAGAGGGGCACATAGTGTGCCAGGCACCTCGTGCAATACCCCTTATGTCACGCTCCGTGCAGCCACACAAATGCATCTGGTCCAGCTCCTTTGTCAGTATTCTCATGACATCCCCTGCTTGCTGGACACGGGGCCCCTCCTGGGTGTCTCCCTCCATCAGCCAGCACCGCTAGAGGGAGATTCTACCCCCTGACAGCAGCCACTACATTCCGCACTAACCCCCAGCTCCCGCCATTTCCGCTAGAGCCTCCCGGATGCTACTCACCAGCAATAAGACCCCAAATTCATGAATGGCATCTGGGCTAGAAAGGCACCTCCTTCTGGAAAAGTTGGATAAAGGGGCTGCAAGGGCCTTTGGTTGCCACTCGCCCACTAGAAGCCTTCCATAGGGCCCCAAGCCTCGACTCTTGCCTTGCCCCTGCGCCTTCCTGAGGGGTAGAGAGGCGGTTCTCCTCCCCGGTAGAAACCTCATGGCCTTCCAGCTCCAGCCTCCATCTTTGACTAGTTGACATTCAGCTCCTGCTTGGACAGATCCTCATTTGCATATCCATCCTCTGATTGGTAAGCGCCTGCGCTAGTCTTTGCCACCAGATTTCCGATTGGCTGGAGCCTGAGGATATTTAAAAATATCATCTGTGCCCTCATTGGATGCCAGGAGCCTCACGTCACAACACGTTCTTTATTTTAACAATGAATGCACAAACACATTCTTCCATTCACAAATTTTTTGGGTTTGCCCGCCTTTTTTCTTGCCAACTACATTTTCATTGATTTAGGTCCCAACAGAGGGGTCCTGGGGTGTAAACACATCCATGAGGGAGGACACACACACATGGGAAACACACAGCACTCACCCAGGGCAGGGGGAGGATTTGGTGTTCAGAATACTACTTCTACACCTCACCCCCCCTGTCAACATCTGGAGGGACACGGACCCATCATGGCATTTAATTTAAAAGGGAAGGACAGGCGACATTCTGGAAATGAAACTACACTCCCATTTCCTACACTTAATAGAGTAAAGTTATATCAGAAATGTGTATTCTCTACAACACGAGATACCTTCATTGTTTAATACGAGCTCATAATCTTGAAGATCACTCTGGTATAAATAAATATACTTTTCAAACAAATCATGCAATCTCCATGCCACACAATGTTTAACACATTTGTAGAACATGAAAAGCTTTAATTTATTTCAAATATCCCATTATAGAGAAGAACCACTGACTATGAGAATATAGTAAACATTATGTGCATACATTTGGCATTTTATAAAAGTTATGCAATTTTTATAATATAGTTATAATAAAAAATAATCATGTAAATAATGTCCTAAATGATGTGCTTTAAAATTATTAGACATATGAAATAATTCGATAATTATAGAACTACATGTCTGCACACAGTTTTTGTTATTTTCAAATATATAGAAATGTTGTTACTTTGTTTAAATTAATTTAATATTTAAACAATTAAATTAATATTAATAAAACTACTATTTTGTGAAAACACTGTTGCTTTTGCTCTGCAATAATTCAAAGGAATTTGCAGTGGATGCATAAATTGTAGCAATGTTTATTTATTTTTTTATTGTTTTCTTACAGCCACATTTAGAGATATCAAAATGATTATTTGTCTTCAACATTTTAAAAACAACATATTTTATTTTGCCTATGAAAATAACACTATCAGCTTTCTCCATTTTAACATTTTAAAAACAAAACAAAAAACCTTTGTGTATTTTTGCTATTTATTTTTTAACAACAAAATTATTAGACTGAATTTTTTCAACTTGTCCATTTTTCATTCAGAGGGAGGGGATGTCTCCTTGGTGGACCTTTGACAGGGTGTTTTTGGGAGATGGGAGAAGCAGTGGGCTGTGAAATCAGACATTCCTGTCCAATGGAGCTGAGATTAGAGCATTGTTCTTTAGAAAAGGGGTTGCTTTTCTCTTCTCTATCCCCCCCTTCATCTACAGGGACCTGATTGTGCAGTTAATCAGCAAAAAAAGCGTTTGATGTAAGGCAGGGCGTGAATTCAAAAAGGCCATGAGAGATTCAAAGGGGGGATTTCTTCTGGCTATTGGAATATGTTATTCTGGTTTCAAAATGGCAGCCTTTTAAAGCTGCAGTGTTCTCTGTAAAACTGTTTGCAGAGTGTCCTGCTACTAAGCATAGCATGTCTCTTTATGTGAGTTTTGCTCTGTGCTGCTGGAAAAAGAGGTATATGAAAAGAAATAAAAGGGTCCCTGGAGTTCAAGGTGAGCCCCTGTATTATGCAATTTTATATTTATTTTATCTAATTAATCGTTCAGTATATCTAACATGTATTTCTTATATAGCGTTAGATTAAAATTAGTAATATTTTAAAAGTAATTTGATATCTTTTTCTTTCATTTTTAGACACACATGAGGATTATATATATATACACACAATTATATATATGTATATATATATATACACACACAATTATTATCAGAATTCGTTTTAGTACTCAACATAAAATCATATTAGTTAATAACTTTAATTACTGGTGATACATATACATTTAGTAGATCAGAATATACAGAGCAATACATGTCTTGGAAATATTTTGTATAATAACTTACCTAGGGAGAAGGCAACATAGTTCTTCTGCTGTTAGGGAAGCTGGACCAGGCCAATATGACCTAGGATTTAGAGCTCTGCTAGTTTAACCCCTTGTACGGTCAATGTGTCAGCAAATCTTCCCAGCACAAAGAGAGTTAAGTGCCACAGGGAGAGCCCTTATGTTGAATCTCTTTACAAGCTAAAGTTACTGCTTTCTCTATGTTTTCCTAGCTTCTGTGTATTTTGTGGAGGAGGTGGGGGACCACAGATAATGTGGGGAGTGCCTGCAATATTCTGGGGGCTAACATGCTAGATAAATCACACTGCTTTGGCCAGATCTTGTTTTTTTCCAATGTAACCGTCCATGTGACGTCAGTGGGCGGGGCATAAAGTGTTTTTACTTAAACTATATCTCCCTAGTACAGGGCCTTCACCTAGAGCCCCCTTAACCCCTTGCAGCCGGGGGCACGTTTCACAAGCACTTTTTGTATACTGCTGACATAATTATTGGTGTTTTGAAGATGAAGATCTTTAAGTGATATTTATGGGTGTAAAATAAGACTGAGGGGAGTGTTTATTGTTCTCTAACCAGCTGCCTTTATGGTGTTATTATTTGGGTAAACACCCCACTGTTCTATAGCTATAGATCAGAACTCAGCAGGGAGAGATGGGGTTAATGCCTACATCAGATAGTGTTTCTATGTAGAAATACATTTAGCTTATGTTTAGTGTAATAAAAATAGTGTAGCAATAAATTTAAATGAGATATTTTGTTCATTTTTTGTGTGTGCAAACCACTGGTTTATTTAATTATACACTAAATAATGTGCTGCAATTTAAAACACTAAAAAAAACAGTTAAATATAGCAGCAATATTTTATAATGTTAAATAATGACATGCTGATTCAAGCATATTTAATTACACTTAATTACCACACCAGCAAAATTGCTACATATTTTATTTATAAAAGAAGGAAACAACATTTTTAGTTTGTTGTAGTCAAAGATAAAGTCTTTTAGTGTTATTTTATTCTAAATGTATAATATAGTTATATGTTAAAATAGCATGTGATTGGTTTTAAAATGTGCCCAAAATAATTGTAGAATAAGTTAAATAAACCAGAAAACAAAATAAAAAAATGTAAATAAATATACATTTGTTCAAAAAGTTTTATAATGCCCACAAAGTGTATCTATACTTTTATTGTTCATATTAACTTAATTTGTACATGGAAGAAGTACATTTTAATTACAATAACTAATAGCATATACATAATTCTGCCCTATAACAAAGTACAGCCTAAAATTGTATAAAAAAAAACAATGTGACTGTCAAAATGTCTGTATACAAACACAGCTTGTGTGTCTGAAATATTTTCTGAGAAAAACTTTATTTCAAGTTTATTCTAAAAAAGCACAAGCTAGTGTCCCCCTTACTAATTTAACAACAATTTCTGTACAAAATAGAAAATCTGAATATACAAAAGATAACAATTATTACTTGTGGCAGAGAATTACATTAAAATCCCACAATGTAACTACATTGTAAGTATATAAATATCCACAAAATTCAGATTTTACAGTGACTCATACAGTGACATTTTCCATATCAGGATAATTGTGTTGATTGGTAATAGCTGTGATTTCTCATTTTATATCTCCCTCAAGTTTTTGTCCAAGATCTCATGATGAGTTACTGAAATTAAGTTTTATTATTCCATTTTATTTCCTTTTAAGGACTCATATATTAAACAAAAAACAGAATATTCTAAAACAAAATAAAAGTAGGATCAATTTGCTAATACAATATTGATTACAGATTGCTCTCTATCTATCTCACCGTGAAAACCTGGAATATATACAAAAGAAAAAAAAACTCTGTAAATTATTTTATTTGTGCAAATTCCCCAATTCACATTTTCCAGGTCTGCCTAAATTCCCAGTGTAGATGGGGTTAATCAGTCTGTGAGAGCACTGATCAATATTGATGGCTCTGGAAGTCTAAATGGATTTGTTGTTTGTGGGAGGTGGGGGATCTCTGCTTTTTTTCCCTCTACTTTGAATTCTTACCACCCCCACCCCCCTCGAGCTGGGAGCTTGCTCCTAATTGCATGCATGCCATTCCTACTGAGTGGGTGGTATCACCTTTTAATGCTGGTGCTTTCCACAGGGAAGGCCTGTAAAAAAATCCCTTTCATGTCTCCGAAAAAGAAATCAATAGACAGGACATGTCAGTGTGCTAAAAAATGAGACCAATATAAAGAAACAACAGAGCAATAGGGCACACACTCACTCACACACACACACACTATATGTATATGTGTATATATATATATATATATATATATATATATATATATATATATATACACACACACACACAGAAAGACATGTTCCCTGTGTATAGTACCATCTGCTTTTTAAAGGTACAAATAAAAACAAATGTGACAGCCATTATTTTCATTTAGCATTGTGTTATTTTAATGGGTGTCTTATTAGTTCACTAACTGAGGAGCTAGTTAAATGAATTTACCACAGATATAATGTTAAGTGGTTTGAAAGCTGTTCAGATACATTGTTGCTTGTGTTGTTCTGCAGGCTTCCAGTTACCAACAAACTAATTAGTTTTATGTCAAAACTTTATTGCTGATTTAATTTAAAGTCATTTATATCACCAGCACAAATAGAAACCCTTTTCTTGAATGATCATAGTTCCCACCATAGTTGCAGGTGATTTTCAATTTATTAATATTAATATTTATTCATATTTATGTGTGCTAATATTTAGCAGATGTCACCAGCTTTGTTCTAAAAAGATAAAGTTAAATAGTTAAATTCCCTTCCACTTCAGTTTATAAGTCTTTAAGTCTATGATTTACAAGGTTATTTAAGGTCACCCTAGCTCTTTGAAAATAAATCTAGTAAAGTTTGGGACAGATCAACAGGACATTTTTTTCTAATAATTAAGTATTAAGGAAATAAAACTATATTCTTCCACACCATTTCACCACTTAATTTTAAGTAGTATTAATACTACTTAATGAAACAGCTCAAATTGACACTGTCTGTCACAGACCTAAATACAGAACTAAAATAGATATATGTAAATATTAGAATAAAGTGTCAGCCAGTATATTTAATTTGCATATAATCCTGGAGTGCTTCATATTGTTTTGCCTTTCCTGTGCCTATATTTTAAATATTAATAACACCATAACATTGTTTCACAGTAAACCAGTTCAAAAAGTTATTGAACTAATTAAAAAAATCTTAGACTTACATGTTTTATAAGATTAGTGCATAAAGAACTAAGAGTGACGAATTTCTTTATATTGCTATAAACTCTAAACCAATTTGTTTCATTAGCACAGAATTCTTGAGATTTTACAAAATCTTCATTTTTTTGTATCATCTGTTGTCTTAATGATTTCATTGTAAGGGGAAACACATATTGTGTCACTTTTTCTAAATATCAATATGTGTGTACCTGTATATTTGAAATAGTTATGGAAATCATATTAGTGATAATCATATTGGTACACTAATCTTCACATTTATGAGTATTGATTATTCTCAATAAATTGATTCAACAAACTGAGAAAGTACATTTAAATTAAAAATTGTGTGTCTGTATGTATATATATGTATATATATATATATATATATATATATATTATACGTTTTATATATATATATATATATATATATATATATATATATATATATATATATATATATATATATATATATATATATATTGTGTGTATGTGTTTGTAAATATTTTCACATTTCTATAATCCCAGGCAAGTTACTGCACTTGAAATTGTAGTAATATTTTAAAATAAAACACTATGGTGCTTTCAATATATTCCTTAACAGATAGTCTGTAATTAAAATACTTAATAATATTTAATAATTTCATTTTTAATACACATTATCTATTTAAATTTGTACATTTTACTTACATTATCATTTTATACATTTGTATGCAAAGAGTTAACCCTCAGCATCACATCTATTGCTTTGAAATAAACTAATGTTTAAGCT
The DNA here is from genome assembly GCF_027579735.1 of Bombina bombina. NCBI lineage: Eukaryota > Metazoa > Chordata > Amphibia > Anura > Bombinatoridae > Bombina > Bombina bombina. Next base: position 417,568,654 of record NC_069500.1, on the reverse strand, counting down.
ATGTTAGTAGAACTTAAAGGAAGAGCAAAATATTTTCTAACTTTTTTCTTTTCTGAATGATCCCCTTTCCTTTGCTAAAGTGTTTGCAATTTGGTAAATTAACCCACAGGCTACCTTGTGTTTGTATTCAAACATTCTGAAATTTTATATTTAAATAAAAAACAAATAAGTTTCATCATGCACCTTAACTTTTCTAAAAAATTCTTTAATAAATATTTGGAGGGGTTATTAAGGGACAATGCTTAAATGAATAAAAAAAAAGGTAAAAAGTTTCCTCTAATTTAACATTAACTGTTTTAAAGTCTCCAAAGTATCATCCAAAATATATTAATTTCTTTATTTTAACAATAAACTAATTTAGTTTAATGAATTTAAATGTATTTTTACACAAGACAGTGTGCTACAATTAGCTGTAATCTATTTTTCATGTTCAAATTATTCTTATCTTGTTTCCAGATTTAATTTATATTTTTTAGTGAGTTATTTCAAGTTGGTATTTCTCTAAGGCAGTACAACTAGTTTATATATGTTTAATAAAAAAGACAAAATTCTTATAGTCAAATGCAATCAGAACTTGAATGATTTAATGAACAAGTGACTTAACAATCATAATGTCTATATAAACAAGTCTACATACCAACTTGTGAAGTGATTGTATGCACTGAAATTTTATACCATATATTTTCACATAACTTGCAAAAAGTTAATATAGGAATTATATCTACAAGCACCTTAAATTGGTTAAATTTTAAAACAGTAAATAAAAATAAATGATGGTGTTATGTTAAAATATGACCTGATATCTTTAATATGTCTTTAAATTGCATATATTGTCTTTATTTCATCTTCTTTCATTTTTTTCTAACAAAATAGGTTCTACACCAGTGTAAAACAAAATTAAAAATTAAAAAATACCAGACCTGACTTTAAAACTAAGTTCACATAAAGTTATAATTAAAACAAATCAGCTTATAAATTTACTATTTTACATGTCTAGTTCACAAATGCATCAAATTATTTCATATATTATATTTTTCTTGCTAAATTCATGTATATTACAAATGTTTTCTGAAAATCAAATAAATGTAGCAAACACTATGCCTACATTTATATAGTCCTATCAACAAAGTTTTAAACTCCAAATTTAATTATCTGTATAAATAGGTTTTATTCTGTTTACTTGTATTAAATGTAAATAAGTATATCTTGTGTTATTGAATATGTGTTATGTGTGTATTTTCTATCAGAGTTGATGAACAGATAAACAGTATTATAATCTGTGTTATTTTAATCTTTTAGAAACAACTGTTGTCAAATAAAATAACATTGTTACACACAATCATGTTAAATAGAACAATAATATGTAAAGGAAATATGTTTAAACCAATAAACACTCCATCTTCAAACATATGATAAGTTAAAAACTTTAAATTTAATGCAAATTAAAACCAAAATTTAGAAAAAAATGTTCATAAACTTCTATTGAATATAATCTACATCTTGCCCCCCTGCAATACTTTTATGTAGCAATACATTTGTGGCAGCTATTTAATGTAATGTAGTTAAAATAATAACTATTCTATCAATATTTTAAATAATCTTTCTTACACATTTATTTAAATTTCTTATATTTATCCAATGTATTTCTAATTATGGTGAAAATATGGCGAATTTGCTCCACATTTTACAAAAGAGATCTGTTGTGATTGTTTATTTAATTAATATATCACTACTCTCCTAAAAGCAAATACCTTCAAATTTCATTAGAAATAAATATGTAATCACTTCCAGATTGTCCTCTTTTTTCAAACTTTAGAATACACTGTAACAAATTGGCTAGAACCAGAAATGATTGCTTGATACACTCAAGTGACATCACCAATTGCACTGGCCAATCAGAGCTATATATACTAAGGTATGAGTACAAAATGGCTGCCTCAGGGAGACAGAAGGTCTTTGTGATGGAATTTAACAAACTGGTTTGGGTTTATAACAGTCTATGTATATCATCAAGAAGTCTGACAAGTGAAATAAAAAACATCCATTTTATATATATATATATATATATATATATACATATATATATATATATATATATATATACACATATATATATATATATATATATATATATATATATATATATATATATATATATATATATATATATATATATATATAATCTCTTGAAAGCTTGTCCTTTATTATGTAATCTTAGTCCAATAAAAAAGCTAATTATAGTGCTTTAGTTGTTGGTTTAGTAACAGATTATAGTATTGCATTTTCTTTTAACATATTCAAGGATGTCATGTCAGTTCGACAACAAAAAAATTAAAATGATCACTGTTTGAATGCTTAAGACATTGTCACTAATTGCTGGATCCCAGGCTAATTAGAAAGAAATGTCCCACACTCTTTTGGATATATTCGTTTATATTACTTCCTAACAGAGTAAATAGCAGTCCTAAATCATCTTTAGTGAGGATTTAATCTCCCAGACAAGCTGTTGTTGAAGATATTAACAACAAAAAATCAACACCAAAATATGTTTTGAGATGTAAAATAAAATTGATTTTTATAGTTTTTATTGCAAACTCTTTCAGTTTGGATTTGAATTTGTAACAAAGTATTACAATAAATTTGTGTTTATTTTGCTCCATTTTACATAGATTTTGGTGTGAGATATTAAAGATTAAGTACAAATAAAACCTATTGTGTTCAGCTTTGTGTTTAGTTTTTGTTTTCAATAATTTCAGCTATTAGTTTTCAAGTATTCAAAAGAAAGTTATTTTAATTTTCTCACCATTCATTGTATTGTATATCAAACAATACAAAAGACATATTGCCGTTATTGTGATAGGCTGTACCGAGGAACAGAATAATAAAGTAATTTTAGATTTTTTTTATTTTTTTTACACACTGTTCTTTATACTTTACCGTAACTACATTACTTTAGTATGAAGTTATCTCTTAAAAGGACATTAATGCAAATGGATAACTGCTGCATATAATAATGTGTGTGTGTGTGTGTGGGGTGGTTAATGAAAAAAAATGGATGTTTCTGCTCAAAATAAATGTACTTTTTTCATACTTTATAGTTCCCATTAACGTCATTGTACAATGTATCCCTAATGATCAGTTGTGCACAAACATACATTTCCTGTTAGTTTTCCTGATTATTTAACTTTAACTTTTTAGCATTTTTTAGCCTGTTTAATAGTTGCATGTATCAAATACATGATATAAATGTTTTTCATTTAATGTGCCTCTGGATTTGCCATGTTGACAGCATATAAGGTGAACAAAGATGTAAGTAGCTAATTTTGATAGATTACAGTCTAAATATGCCTAACTTCAATGCTCAAAACACTGTATATTATACATATACTTAATTTAAGATTCAAACAATGCATTTTGGGGATTTATTTTGCCATTATTTCAATCCTGTGTAAGCTACAGGTGTAATCATCACCATCCTTATTTATATGGTCATATATCTGGATGCATTAATAAAAAATATGTTAATTAGAGGAAAATATTTCTCATGCTGCTGTACTTTGGTAAATTACTTTTCTATGTGGTAAAATAACAAATTTTGAAATAAAGCAAAATAAAAAAAAATCTTTAACATTCCTCCTTTCAACAAACTGCTTTTCTGAAAAAGAAAGGAAGTTTGCTGAAATGCGTCAGAATTAGATGCAATGCAAGTTTTTACTTTCTCATTAGGCCTTTTTTTTCAACAACTATGAAATTAGATTTCTTTTAATACACCTTGTGAACAATCCCATTTGAAACTGATATTTTCAGGTAAGCAGAACAGCTGATAACATATATATATATCTTTTTGTGGGGTTATTCACCAGTACTGAGTTCCACCACCTCTGCCATCTTCTAACAGGTAATATTTGTAATCATCTTATAAATACTCTAGTTTTCACAACAGATACTGCAAATATATAAAGCATTGTAAAAAAAACTTTGTCCATTTGCTGTTCTCAAAGTTTTTGAGCAAAATATATCAATCAATAATCTATGAGTCAATGAATGACGGTAACTTTTTGTTTTTATTACAAAAAAACACTGTGTGTATGTATGTATGTATGTATGTGTATATATATATATATATATATATATATATATATATATATATATATATATATATGCACTTTTCCTATAAGTTATATTCCCCTAAGAGTTTTCATTGTTTTTTTGTAAGATAAATTACACAAACATATAAAATTTGTATTTTATATGTTTTTAAGTAACTTAACCACTTCATCATGAATTTAGTTCTTCTCCATGATCATTTGAAAGAAAGGGAATTTATAAATGAATTAATTAAGCTGTTATTTTGATTTTAAAGAGGAAAAGTTATATTTTAATTATTTAAATAGATAAAATCACAGTTGAATCAAAATCATATAGTCCCCTTTCTTCTTTTTCATGTAAATATCATTGCTTTATTATATTATTGCTGCATTAGTTGGGACTTTCTGGCTGTACAACCTTATCATATTATCTGATTTTGTGGAGAGGATTATTAAATTATTGCATAAGTGCATTTTCTTATAGACATGGAAGATATTACTGCTGTTGATTTCAGGTCAATGTTCCAAGTTCCAATACTGGGAAACAAAACTGTCACAAACTGTATAGAAAATATATCAAAAGAATGACAATAATGCATTTTCAGTAACATATGAACATTGATTCTCTAACTCAAGTGAAATACTGTACTATCTTTATTCTAGTACTTTGTATACAAACGTAGTACAATTATATAAAACTACCTTTAAGGGATATGAAACCCCCAAAATATTTTGTGGTTCAGATAGAGCATACAATTTTAAAAACTTTTCCAATTTACTTCAATCGGCAAATTTGCTTCATTCCCATGGTATTCTTTGTTCAAGAGATGCCTAGGTGGGCATCTGGAGCACATCCCTTTAAGGTAGCATATGTAAGCTACTCTCTTCAAGCTGTCACACTTTAGAGAAGGAAATATACAACTATTCCAAAATCCAAACATTTTCTATATATATTATATCTATTATACATTATCCATATGCTTACTAACTAGAATAACATGATTATATAGATAAAAAGTCTAGGGGACAAAAGTTACTCGTTTGGTGATTTGTCTGTGCACCTGCTATATACTTTTACGCTATTGTGCAACTTTATACAGGAATCTGCCACTAGTATTGGATTTACAAGTTTCTCCATACTGATGGGTATATTTGTCACTATAGGGGTTTATTTATGAATTCTGAATGTGCAGCTGACTTTTCTTAACAAGACAGTTAAAGACAGTCAAGAGATGTCAGCCATGCTCTATCCCATGTGCTTGTATTTACATAGAACTATTCTCCCATGGTTAAAACCGTAATCTGGCTGACTGGTTTATTTTTTAAACTTCTTAACACATAATTATTTCAAGGTAAGTGTGTTTAAAATGTATATCTATTTGTATTTGTGAATCTCTAGTCAGTATTAATATATTTAAATTAGGGTATAAAAGGAGGGACAGTATACACCAATTTTCATATAACTGTATGTAATAGACACTACTATAAAGAAGAATATGCACAGATACTGATCTAAAAATATAGTATAAAACCTTTTAAAAACTTACTTAGAAGCTCACAATTTAGCACTGTTGATTAGGTTGGACTGGGATACCCATTGAAAGGGGCTGATAGCAGACCCTTCACCCTTCCCCACTCCCCTGCATATGAAAACACCCATTATGCAAACAGGAACAAGCAGGAGTCTGTATACACCAGTATACATCTAAAACGTTGGGGCTTGGTTAGGAGTCTGAAAATGAGCACAATGTTATTTTACAATAAGCAAAACTAAACATTTTTACAAAAACACTCACAGATGGGCTATATAAATGGATCATCTACAAAACATTTATGCAAGAAAAATTAGTGTACAATGTCCCTTTAAATAATTGTATTAAATCTATGTAAATTGCCATAATCAATGCCTGACAGGTGTGTCTAATGTAGACTTACACCTGAGACTTGATTTAATTAGCCTTAAAGGGACAATAAAAGTCTTAACATTTTTTTAAATAAAGATACCTAATTTTTACTGCAATTATTTTAATAGCTAAACTCCACCCACAATTGCCTTATTTGGAGGAGCCAATCTGTCCAAAGACAAGAAGGCTAGCCACTGTCATAAAGTTAGGATAAAGTGAATTGTCTTGCAGTTGTTATCCAATAAAAACAATTAGGGACATGCATGTTGCAGACTTTGCCTAGAGAAGTCAGCAGGATGCATTCCAAGTTCTTAGAGTTAAATCACATGAAAATGGGGCAAAATTAATAATAAACATATATTGCAAAGTTGTTTTATTACACATAACAAAACATTTTATATAAAAATGCCAAGGTGTTTACTGTCCATTTAAAGGAACTAATACACATATATAGGATTGGAATATGACTCACTATTTGCAATTTGCACATGTGCATTCAAAGAAAGACATTTGGTAAACCGTGCCCTCATGTTTTCCATTAGGTTGGTTTAGGAGTCGTTAATGATAATTTATAAAACAGGTATTTAAACAAAACAAACATATATTCCTTTCTAATCTTAATTTAATAGCTAACTATACACACACACACACACACACACACACACACACACACACACACACATACATATATATATATATATATATATATATATATATATACACGATACAAACACTACCTATTATGCCCACTGCTATTGCAAAAGAATGCTTTTCCTACCATTATTGTTAATCCATTTTAAGAAAAGAGCAAATGACTAGAGAGAAAATGTGAGGGAAACACTAGTAGATAACAGTATCAACCCAAGCCTAACTAGGATAAGGTGAAACAAGCACAGTTTTCAGATTATTTTAGAACAAAAGGCAGCAAAAGTAATATTTACTAAATATATTGAAATAAAGTTATACTTTTAATAATTACATTTATGTATTGTTACATTTTGAGCTTAATGGACCTTTAATAAAGCAAATCAGCAGGAGACGGGTAACTTGAAATCCCAAATCTTAGTATTAAAGTTAGATTGGTTCCTTCTATACTAAATGTAGCCACCAAAACAGCAAGTGCTAACCAGTGTCTTGAACCAAAAATTGACTGGCTCCTAACCTTACATTCCTGTATTTCAAATAAAGATAGCCAGAGAACGAAGAAAATGTAATAATAGGAGTAAATTAGAAAATTGCTTAAAATTGCATGCTCTATCTGAATCATGAAAGAAAACATTTGGGTTTAGTATCCCTTTAAACAGCTTTTACTCAACAGTTTTTTCATAAACCCCCCCCCCCCCCCAAAAAAAAACAAGATTTATTTAACTTCTGCTCTTTCATAAACATGATTGAAAAATTGTGAGTTCAATGTCCCTTTAAACTAATATCAAGCAAATGTATGTAAAACTAACAAGTAAGGACATCCCACAAGCAAGGGCAACAGTCATTTGTAAGAACAGGAACATTAATTTCCCATAAAAAACATAAATAGTTTCCATCTTTTATATTGAACAAAGACAAATAAAAATGAAATGTCCATTTTACCTTAAAATTATTATTTTTAAAGTCTGCTATATATTCAATGTTGCTGATATTATTTTACATGCTACCAATTAAACACTCTTAAAACATTCAATATCTGTATGGTAATGTTTGTCCAGTGTTTATCCTTGAGGGCAAGGGAGTTTTCCGAGTTATTCAAGTAGTGGCTTAGATACTTAAAGGGACACTCAAGTCTAAATCAAACTTTAATGATTCAGATAGAGCATGCAATTTTACATAACTTTCCAATTTACTTTCATTAACAAAATGTGTAGTCTTTTTATATTTACACTTTTTGAGTCACCAGCTTCTACTGAGCATGTGCAAGACTTCACAGAACATACGTATGTGCATTCATGATTGGCTGATGGCTGTCACATGATGCAGGAGGAGTGGAAATAGACAACTTTAAAATTTGTCAGAAAAAAAAATCTACTACTTATTTGAAGTTTAAACTAAGTACTATTGCATCAACTTTTTATCATGCATGTGTTGATTATGCAAATCTATTGTATTTACTGGTCATTTAAAGGTCTGTTCACAAAATTGGGACTTTCCTACTGACAAGTGTTTTGGAAATTGATAGCTGAAGCTGAAAAGTCAGTAATAGTAATAGTTAAAAAGGAACCACATTTAAACGATTTTACATTCGACTTGCTTAACTGTTTTTTGATTGGCTGTTGAACATTTGCTCTATTTTAAAGAAATTTAAACTTTTGCAAAGTCATTTGAGACCTAATTGTAAACAAGTTTTGTGACCATCACACAGCTGAACCCCAAATACATTAATTAAATCATAATAATAATAATAAGAAGAAATTTTTTTTTTACATTAAATAATAATATGAAATACAACCTATAATTTTAAATTTGTGGTTTCAAGTGATCTTAATTATTTGTTATTGTATTTCTAATACATTATTATTACATTATCATAATGTATTATATTTGATCAATTTTAAGTATATCTCCTTTTACATATTATTCTAATAATGCACTTCCATTTTTACGATAATGCATCCATTTTACCCTGGGTGCCACACTCATAGGTGAAGAAGGGAGATATCACTACTTGCATTTAAGTAAAAGTAGCTTAGATTTCATAAGATGTTTCCCCCCACATCACAACAATATCCAAAACACTATAGTTTTAAAGAAATATGAATAAACCAACATTTTATATGCTAGTTGTCCATATAAGCCAATGAATAACATATATCTAGGTATCAGTTGCACACACACTTACACTTTGAATTCAAACATAATTTGCTTAATCTTTTTTCATTACAGGAAAAAATATATAATTCTTAACTGCTGCTTTTAGATTTACATTATATAAAAAAAAAATTAGTTCTGTCATAAAAAAAAAGACAAATTGTCAATCCTGTGGGGAGTGAATTAAACATGATCTTTTGTCAGCAAAATGCTGACAAAGGATTAATATTAGATTTGAATAAAACAAAATTATTAATAAAAATAAACACTAGAAATGTCTAATAAAAACTTATTTAAAAATATACATTTTAAGGGATATTTTAACTTGAGAATAAATGTTTAAATCTTGACTATATATAAACAAATACGGTATTACTATAAATTTTAAATCAAATGGAATAAAGACTTTTAAAGGTTAAAACAAAGCCAAATATGGTATTTATTAGGCATATGACTGTCTCATTCATGAGAAAATGAATGTCAAAAATGGCTGCCACCAGCATTTACAGTGGGCATTTTTGGTATTCATTTCCTCACTAAGGAGACAAATGTACAGTAATTATTAGTTAATTTATTATTTATTAGTTAATTTATATTTTAATACCCTGATTATATCTAATTTATGTAATCCAAGCATATTTTACAAGAGTCTAGTAACATATATGGTTAAAATTGGTCAGTCTGAACTAATGAGCCTATTATCACCTTAACAACTCTAACTGCCGTATATGGTTTCAAATGATCAATTGCAAGTAATCAGGCTATTAGTCTGATTAATTTTAATTTAATTAATCTTTTGAAACATTATACAGTATTCACCACTTATTAATATAATAAAAGACTAATATGTTATTAGACACTTATAAGATATACAGATAAGCTTTTATTGCATAAATTAAAGTTAAGTTTTTTATTTATATCTGTTACTATTAAAAAACTAAATATGACTTTAAATGTACAATGTCCAAATAGTATAAAACTTTTTTTTTACTTTTTTTTTTAATTTTGTTGGAGATTAAATATTTCCCCTCTTTACTTTATTATTTTTTATACAATTGCATTACAATAATTCTAGAGAATCCATATAGCATTAAAGTTTTTACAACAAAAAGAGAAATAATAAAAACTAAAAAAAATGAAAAAATATATGTTCAAACAGCATATGCAAAAGGAGGGAAAAAACAAATTGCCCTCATTTTAATCTTAATATCTTTGCTTCTTCTGTTTCTCTTCCCCATAAATCCCAATTTTTGGGTGGATTAAAATTGCAATATTTTTATATTATAATAATTATTTAACACATTATATTAATTCTAAAAGTTACATTAGCACTATTTTATTAATATTTAACAACATATTTACATTTTATTTAAATTATTCAATTCTAAATCCTAATTTTAAAACATTTATACGCTTACATTTGTTAATAAAAATAACAAAAAATACTTTTTTAAAATGAAGCCTCCAACTCATCCAATTTTAAAAGTAGTTGTATTGGTCCTCAATCTACCAATGGAAAAACAAGCGATAGCACATGCTTTAGGAAACAGCAGTACAATGCATTGCTAGGAAGAGCTATTTACAGTGGGTATTGAAAATAATCACCCCCCCCCCCTTGAAAATAATCACATTTTGTTGCTTTGCAGCCTGAAATAAAGACAGACACATTTTTTGTTTATCCAGTTGTAATTACTTATAAATCCAAGTGAAATATATAACACCAACATGTCAGGCAAAAATAAAGACAATTCAAAAACAGAATCACTGAGTTGGAAAAAGGATTACCTCCTTGTGTCAGTATTTTGTTGAACCACCTTTTGCTTTAACTATACAGCCTTTAGTCTGTTGGGATATCTCTCTACTAACTTTGCACATCTAGACTGTATAATATTTGCCAATTTTTCTTTACAGAACTGCTCCAGTTCCGTTACATTTGATGGTGACTGTTTGTGGACTGCAGTCTTCAAGTCATGCCACAGATATTCAATGGGGTTTAAGTCTGGGCTCTGACTAGGCCATGCAAGGACATTCACCTTTTTCTCCTTCAAACAGTGTTTGGTCATTTTTGCTGTGTGCTTTGGGTCATTGTCATGTTGGAACATAAGCCTTCTTTCCATTGAAAACTTCCTGGCAGAGGGCAGCAGATTTTCCTCAAGAATTTGATGGTATTTTGCCCCATTCATTATTCCTTCTATCCTGACAAGTGCTCCAGTGCCTGCTGCAGAGAAACACCCCCATAACAGGATATTACCACCTCCATGCTTTACTGTAGGTATGGTGTTATTTTGATGGTGATTTGTATTGGATTTCCTCCAGGTATATTGTTTGTTGTTGAGGCCAAATAATTAAATTTTAGTCTTATCTGACCATAACACCTTTTTCTGCGTGGCCTCAGAATCTCCTAGGTGTGTTATGGCAAAGTTCAGTCTTGACTGCATGTGGCCTTTCTTGAGGAGTGGATTTTTTTCTTGCAACCTTCCCATACAAGCCACATTTGTGGAGAATTCATGATATTGTTGTCACGTGCATACAATGACCACTCTATCATAAATTCCTGCAACTGTTTCAGAGTTGCTGTGGGCCTCTTGGTAGCCTCTTTGACCAGTTTCCTCCTGGCTCTTTCATCCAGTTTAGAGCAACATCCTGATCCATAGAGGGTCTGTGTTGTACCAAATACCTTCCACTTCTTAATAATAGACTTCACTGTGCTTCTAGGCATTGATAAAGCCTTTGATATTTTCTTGTATCCATCTTCTGACTTGTGCCTGTCCACAACATTATCCCGGATATCTTTTGACAGTGGTTTGCCACCCCTAGTTGATTGTTTGCTTCAGTTGCACTACCAGGGACTGAGATGCTTCAGAAAAGCTCTTTTCATGCTGAGCTAATCAATATGCCCACAGCTGATCACAGTTGAAGGTCAAATGGCTTTGTGTGTGCTGTTGAGAAGGTGATTAGCTAAACCTGATTGTGTTTACAAGCAATTTTAGGAGGAGGTGAATGATCCTTTTTCCAACACAGTGATTCTGTTTTTGAATTGTCTTTATTTTTGCCTGACATGTTGGTGTTATATCTTTCACTTGGATGTTATAAGTTGCACTGAGTAATTACAACTGGATAAACAAAAACTGTGTCTGTCTTTCATTATTTCAAAGCAACAAAAATGTGATTATTTTCAAGAGGGGTGATTCTTTTCAATACCCACTGTACAATAGGATTGTGCCACCTGACTTGTGCTGCGATCAGGGGTGTATTAAGGCATAGGCCAACAAGGCCGGTGCCTAGGGCAGCAGAATTTTGAGTCCCTAGGGCCACTCTACTGAACTCAGGGCCGGGTGGCTAAATCAACCAATTACAAATGACTTAAATGGCTGGCCTGGCTATTGCTATCCTATGGGATTGTATGTGGGTGCGCATGACGTGGTGACAGTGGAGGCGGAGCTCACTTGCGCAGCCTCGCCTGGACTGAGAGGGAATGCAGTATTCTTCCTGGCTCCACCGCGTGATTGAGACTCACACAGACTACACAGTGCAGTGTGCACTACAACGTGACCACTGTGAAACAGCATATGCCTTTCTCCCTTCAATACATCTTCATTAGGCATTAAAATACTTAAACGGATTAGTCACTATTTACTTGTACATTTACTGTTAGTCTATCTGTCATACATGCAAAGAATAAATATTTATTGCTGAATCTATACAACTATGTGACTTAAAACACAACTGAAAATATGTTGTATGCATTTAATACATTCAGAAACAATACAAGTATATACTTTATTATGATTGTATCATGTGACTTTATCCCCTAGGATACAATTCCTAAACCTATCATAACTACTGTTGTATTTTTTAAGTACTTTTAAAGGCCAGTTTGTATATTCATCACATATTTATACAAGAAGATATTTTGCTTAAATAACTGTCAATCACCAAAGAAGATGTTTAAGGTTAAACAACTACCTACTGACAAACTATCAAACAGTGAAGGATATTTCTTTCTGATATAAACACTTTAATCATCTGACTTGCAAAATAATGTCTTTATATATATATATATATGTGTGTGTGTGTGTGTGTGTGTGTGTGTGTGACCAGAGTGAATGCAAGCCCTGATGAACATCTACTTAAAAATACATAATTTTTTAAATTTTTTACACCCTGCCCCAAAAATATTATGTCTAAAAAAAGGCCTTAAACCTGGGGTGGGATGGGGGGTGGTTAGCAGAATTTTGAGTGCCTAGGGCAGCACAAAACCTAAATATGCCCCTGGCTGCGATAGGAAGAGTTCAAGGTGTAATTCATGCTAATTTGCCACTTATTGCTCCAGATGGCATAGCTCTACAGGTAGTGCTGAATACTATATTTGTATACATTTTAATACTCTATAGTAGATCATAGAAACCTTCAGTGTCTCTCATTGTCACTTAAAATACAAACATGGGGGGGTTAGGAGAGACACTAATGTTTTTTCCTAAAAAATGAACTGTCCCTCCAAAAAGGTGTATTAAGAGAATATGAAATTATTTATAGCATCTGATTAGCAGATTAGTTTTAGTACAATAATATTCAAATTCACTCACAATGCTCCATGTCTAGGAACAGAGGAGTGTACATTTCTTGCATTATACGGGTCAGTTTAAAAAAGTTCTTATCTCGAGTGGCAATACCTGAAGGGTTACTAAACACAGGTCTAGATTACAAGTGGAGCGCAAAAATATTAGCACTACTGTGCGTTAATATGATTCACATGCAACCAATTCAGCTTCTACTTTTTGAGCTCATATTACATGTCCACGGTTATTCTTTCTTTGTAGCTAAAGTGATAGTCTTGTGTGTACTAGCAGATAGTTTGGGTGAATTAAATCCATCACATAATAGATTTTTATGGGGGCATGCAGTAAAATAATTAATGTTAGATAACACTCACACTCTAGGCCAATGGAGCATAAAAATCTGCTCAAGAACTGGCGTTCCTTATTTACTTCTTTGCTATAGTATTTCAATGAAATCTAAGCATAAGATACTTCTCACACACACACACACACACACATATATATATATATATATATATATACACACACATATATATATATATATATATATATATATATATATATATATATATATACACACACACACACACACACACACACATATATATATATATATATATATATATATACACACATATATATATATATGCACACACACACAGTCCTGCCCTTGTCATATACCATATCTCCTTAACCCCTTAATGACCGAGGACGTGCAGGGTACGTCCTCAAAAAAAAGGCAGTTAACGCCTGAGGACGTACCCTGCACGTCCTCGGTGTGGAAAGCAGCTGGAAGCGATCCTGCTCGCTTCCAGCTGCTTTCCGGTTATTGCAGTGATGCCTCGATATGGAGGCATCCTGCAATAACCTTACATGGCCATCCGATGCAGAGAGAGCCACTCTGTGGCCCTCTCTGCACCGGACATCGATGGCCGGTATCGTTGGTGGGTGGGAGCCGACTTGGGAGGCGGGTGGGCAGCCATCGGTGTGCCGTGTGACGTTGAGGGGGCGGGATCGGGGGCGGGCCCGCCGGGGGCGCGGGATCGGGGGCGGGACCGCCGGGGACTTTCTGCCAGTACTTAAGATGGCGGGGACAATTGTGGGGTGGGGGAGGGAAGAGAGCTGTTTGGGAGGCATCAGGGGGTCTGATGTTTCAGGTGGGAGGCTGAGCTCTACACTAAATCTAATATTAACCCTGCAAGCTCCCTACAAGCTACCTAATTAACCCCTTCACTGCTAGCCATAATACACGTGTGATGCGCAGCGGCATTTAGCGGCCTTCAAAATACCAAAAAGCAACGCCAAAGCCATATATGTCTGCTATTTCTGAACAAAGGGGATCCCAGAGAAGCATTTACAACCATTTGTGCCATAATTGCACAAGCTGTTTGTAAATAATTTCAGTGAGAAACCTAAAGTTTGTGAAAAAAATGGTGAAAAAGTGAACGATTTTTTGTATTTAATCGCATTTGGCGGTGAAATGGTGGCATGAAATATACCAAAATGGGCCTAGATCAATACTTTGGGTTGTCTACTAAAAAAATATATATACATGTCAATGAATATTCAGAGATTCCTGAAAGATATCAGTGTTCTAATGTAACTAGCGCTAATTTTGAAAAAAAAATGGTTTGGAAATAACAAAGTGCTACTTGTATTTATTGCCCTATAACTTGCAAAAAAAGAAAAGAACATGTAAACATTGGGTATATCTAAACTCAGACAATATTTAGAAACTATTTAGCATAGATGTTTTTTGGTGGTTGTAGATATGTAACAGATTTTGGGGGTCAAAGTTAGAAAAAGTGGGGTTTTTTTCAATTTTTCCTCATATTTTATAATTTTTTTATAGTAAATTATAAGATATGATGAAAATAATGGTATCTTTAGAAAGTCCATTTAATGGCGAGAAAAACGGTATATAATATGTGTGGGTACAGTAAATGAGTAAGAGGAAAATTACAGCTAAACACAAACACCGCAAAAATGTAAAAGTAGCCTTGGTCCCAAACGGACAGAAAATGGAAAAGTGCTATGGTCATTAAGGGGTTAAAGGAACAGTCTACACTTTAGTCAATTTAAAGTCTTACCTTAGATTAAAGCTGCAAATAGCCTCCCGCACCCTTTCTATGTCATGCAGCAATGTCATGCAGCAGTAACCGTACAAAATTATTTTAAAATGAATATTGTTTCTGGCTACTTTGAAATGACTGCCAAGCTCTGCCCACTGATGACATCACGATCTGGGCTGCATCTTTGCTCTCTGCTGAATAGCATTGACAGTCTGTTGAATCGAACTAGTGAGTCTTTTGTAACTAATGAAGCCTTTAATGCAGCCCAAATCGTGATATCATCAGTGGGCGGAGTTTTGCCGCCAGAAACAATGTTCATATTAAAATAACTTTTTGACTGTTCCTGCTGCATGATATAGAAAGGGGTGCAGGAGTCTATTTGCAGCTTAATTTAAGGCAAGACTTTAACCCCTTAACGACCAAGGATGTACGCCATACGTCCTCAAAAAAAATACACTTAACGCCTGAGGACGTATGGCGTACGTCCTCGGTCTGGAAAGCAGCTGGAAGCGATCCTGCTCGCTTCCAGCTGCTTTCCGGTTATTGCAGTGATGCCTCAACATCGAGGCATCCTGCAATAACCCCCCTTGGCCATCCGATGCAGAGAGAGCCACTCTGTGGCCCTCTCTGCACCGGACATCGATGGCCGGTTTCGTTGGTGGGTGCCAGTCTGGGAGGCGGGTGGGCGGCCATCGATGGGCCGTATGATGTGGAGGGGGGCGGGATCGTGGGCGGGAACGCCGGGTGCGCGCGCGTAGGAAGCGGGTGGGAACCGCTACACTACAGAAAAAGTATGTGAAAAAAGTTGCAGTGAGGGGCAAAAAGATCGAAAGTATTTTCGATCTAAGAGATCTGGGGGTGGGGGGTTGGTCTTTTGGGGGGGGCAAGCTACACTACAGAACAATATTTATAAAAATAAAAAAAAACAAATATTTTACTATAAACTGGGTACTGGCAGACAGCTGCCAGTACCAAAGATGGCTACTAATAAGTTAGAGGGGATGGTTAAAGAGCTGTCTGGGGGGTATCAGGGAGGTTGGGGGCTAAGGGGGGATCCTCCAGAGCAGCATATGTAAATATGCCTTTTAAAAAATTTTTTTTATCAAGGATAGCTTTTTTTTTTAGTACTGGCAGACTTTCTGTCAGTACTTAACATGGCAGGGACAATTGTGGGGTGGGGGAGGGAAGAGAGCTGTTTGGGAGGGATCAGGGGGTGTAATGTGTCAGGTGGGAGGCTGATCTCTACACTAAAGCTAAAATTAACCCTGCAAGCTCCCTACATGCTACCTAATTAACCCCTTCACTGCTAGCCATAATACACGTGTGATGCGCAGCGGCATTTAGCGGCCTTCTAATTACCAAAAAGCAACGCCAAAGCCATATAAGTCTGCTATTTCTGAAGAAAGGGGATCCCAGAGAAGCATTTACAACCATTTGTGCCATAATTGCACAAGCTGTTTGTAAATGATTTCCGTGAGAAACCTAAAATTGTGAAAAATTTAACTTTTTTTTTTAATTATTCGCATTTGGCGGTGAAATGGTTGCATGAAATATACCAAAATGGGCCTAGATCAATACTTAGGGTTGTCTACTACACTACAATAAAGCTAAAATTAACCCTACAAGCTCCCTACATGCTCCCTAGTTAACCCCTTCATTGCTGGGCATAATACACGTGTGGTGCGCAGTGGCATTTAGCGGCCTTCTAATTACCAAAAAGCAACACCAAATCCATATATGTCTGCTATTTATGAAAAAAGGGGATCACAGAGAAGCATTTACAACCATTTGTGCCATAATTGCACAAGCTGTTTGTAAATAAATTCAGTGAGAAACCTAAAGTTTGTAACAAAATGTGTGAAAAAGTGAACAATTTTTTTTATTTGATCGCATTTGGTGGTGAAATGGTGGCATGAAATATACCAAAATGGGCCTAGTTCAATACTTTGGGATGTCTTCTAAAAAAAAATATATACATGTCAAGGGATATTCAGGGATTCCTGGAAGATATCAGTGTTCCAATGTAACTAGCGCTAAGTTTGAAAAAAAGTGGTTTGGAAATAGCAAAGTGCTACTTGTATTTATTGCCCTATAACTTGCAAAAAAAGCAAAGAACATGTAAACATTGGGTATTTCTAAACTCAGGACAAAATTTGGAAACTATTTAGCATGGGTGTTTTTTGGTGGTTGTAGATGTGTAACAGATTTTGGGGGTCAAAGTTAGAAAAAGTATGTTTTTTTCCATTTTTTCCTCATTTTATATTTTTTTTTTATAGTAAATTATAAGATATGATGAAAATAATGGTATCTTTAGAAAGTCCATTTAATGGCGAGAAAAACTGTATATAATATGTGTGGGTACAGTAAATGAGTAAGAGGAAAATTACATCTAAACACAAACACTGCAGAAATGTAAAAATAGCCTTGGTCCCAAACGGTCAGAAAATGGAAAAGTGCTGTGGTCATTAAGGGGTTAAGATGACTAAGGTGTAGACTGTCCCTTTAAGATTGAATTTACTATCTTGTTTTTATTTTATCAACTCTATTTGAAACAATATCATAGCAAGTATAACTGTTTTGTTTTTTTGGTTTCTTATCAAAACTGCAATATTTGTTAATCCTTTAGCTACCATATTCAATCCAATTAAAGGTAGTCTCTGGCAGCAAAGAGGTTAAATCAACATGAAATTTATGCAAACATTTCAATGTACCTAAAAGAGAAAAAAAATTGGGTTTTAAAAAATTATGCATTTGTAAATTTGAAAAATTATTTTGCAGGAACATTATAATGTAATCATAGAGAAACCTGCTGTATTAAATCATTTTATTTTTAAACAAATTCTCTTTTCTCACTATGGATTACAAGTGGAGCACAGGGTGAGTTTTCTTGAGCTCAGTCTCTAGAAAAGAAAAACTCACAAGTGGATGATTAAATATTTTAACCATAGCATCTTAACACAGCCAAAACTCTTTTAGCGTGCCCTTTACTTTTACTTGATTCCAAAAAAAGTGCGCTAATAGTGCACTCTTTGCACTTGTATGACACTTAAGCGAAATCCAAAATACAGTTGTAAAATTTATTGAACTTTGAGATCTACTTTGCATAACAAAACACATGAAAATATGGAAATAGGAGATACAAGTTACATTCAAACTTAAAGGGATAGTAAACCACAAAATGTTCTTTTATGATTCAGATAGAACATACGATTTTAAACAAATTTGCAATTTACTTCTATTATCAAATTTGCTTCATTCTCTTGTTATCCATTGCTGAAGGGACAGCATTTCACTACTGGCAGCTAGCTGAACACATCTAGTTATCCAATCACAAGAGGCAAATGTGTGCAGGCACCAATCAGCAGCAGCTCCCACTGGTGTATGATATGTGCGTATTCATTTTTAACAAGGGATACTAAGAGAACGAAGCACTTTTGAAAATAGAAGTGAATTTAAAAGTGTCTTAAAATTGCATGCTCTATCTGAATCGTGCAAGTTTCATTTTGACTTTCCTATCGCTTTAATACTTATGAAACAAAGGTTTAATAATGGAGAGAAAAAAAAGTTTTTGTTTATTTCTCTAGAAAGGTACGTGCTTTGCATAATTTAACAATGCCACTGAAATAAACATTGATTAGCTGCTTATTAAATGTTGAATCTTGTACAACTTGAATATGTAATTAGAAGACTGGAAGAACATAAGACTTGACTGACTCATATATGTAGCTCTTTCCACAAATGAGTCATCATTTTGTTTTGCTGAAGGACAGTGTGAGCAGCATTATTTGTGTGCAGATCTGAAGTTCAGAGGCAATTATTTATCGTAGGAATCTGCTCTGATTGTATGAAGGGAGTTGACTGAGCTTTGATTGACCAGTTTAAAGTAACTAATGGCCCATTTAGTGGGGTACTAGGGGTAGTAAACATCTACATTCTTTATGTTAGGACATTGATTGTGCCAGAGAAGTCAATTTTTCACACCTCTACCTAGGGCAAGGAGATCATTAAAGGGACACAACCCAAATTTCTTCTTTCGCGAATCAGATAGAGCAAACAGTTTTAAGCAACTTTCTAATTTACTTCTATTATCAAATTTTCTTCATTCTCTTGGTATCTTTATTTGAAATGCAAGAATGTAAGTTTAGATGCCGGCCCATTTTTGGTGAACAACCTGTGTTGTTCTTGCTGATTGTTGAATTCATTTAACCGACCAATAAACAAGTGTTGTCCAGCGTCTGAACTAAAAAATAGCTTAGATGCCTTCTTTTTAAAATAAAGATAGCAAGAGAATGAAGAAAAATTGATAATAGGAATAAATTAGAAAGTTTCTTAAAATTGCATGCTCTATCTGAATCGCGAAAGAAAACATTTGCGTTCAGTGTCCCTTTAAAGGAGGGAGACTTTTTTTTTATCTGAGAGAGTAGTAATTAGTAGAAAAATTGTATGCACCAGTATTAGAGTCATTCACCCTAGCTTTGTGGTCACTTTTGGCTGCACACACCCCACAATTTATGGTCTAGAACCACCCCTTTTGTAAACATAAATATCAAAATAACATTTTATTGCTTAACTCTGCTGTTTTGATTGCTAAATATAAACAAACTACAAAATGAGTGGTCATTTGTAGAAAGATATAATGTGAGTAAAATATATTTTCTATGTTTTAGTCAAAGTCTCTTTATAGCAGGTTTAGTTTTTTTAGTAATTCAAAGTTACATTCTATGACAGAATCCCTGTTGATCTATACTAAACCAATGGCTTCCCAACCTTTTGCCTTAAAACACTCCTGCCATATGCTTTTAAAATTCATCTTCCATCCCTACATTGTTTTTTATAAAACCAGTTACACACTGATGACTCTATTATTGTAATACAATGAATTAGACAAAAATAAATAAATAATAAGATACTGTACTATGAGTAGTATATTAAGGCAACATTATACAATTAGTACCATTGAATATTTTCAAGATTTAGAAAGTTTACACTAACAAAAGATAGCATGAACAATTTTGGTATATTTTCAACCTCAGCCCTATTTATGTGTAAAATCCTGTTTGAGAATCACTGCCCTATGGAATATTAAAGAGACATTCATTACAGTAAGCTACAATACATACAAGTTATTACAAAAATAACATATTAGTTGTTTGTTTCAAAATTTAAAATTACTTTTGTAATGTTTTTGTTAAAGAGGCATGAAGCTAAAATAAAAATACCTATCATGAATATGGAATGGTATTATTTAAACATATAAAATATTGTTGGCATTTAAAAAAAAAATAAAAGGTTACGTTAGAGCTGTTTATATTGGTGTTGAAGCAGAAGGAAGTCTGTTCACACCTGGGTCTAACGATTGATTGGTTGATAAGCAGAACTCCCACTTCCCAATGTTCTATTGGTGGACAGTGCCACTCCTCACAAATATAAAACAAAAAATCTCAGGACACACATTTCCTTTTTTACAGAAAATGTAATACACTTTAAAATGCACTCTCCTACATCAAACAATTGTTTCAAAAACACTTTAATGTTTTTGCCTGCTTCTACTGAAGCACTTTGTTTTAGTACTACCCTATGGTAGTTTCAGAGAATCTAATTTTGATTACAGCATCATTGTTATTATTTTAGTTTTGTGAATGAACACTTAGGGGTAGATTTACCATAGTGCGAGCGGACATGATACGATGTAGCGTATCATGTCTGCTGCACATCAATAAATGACGACAGCGGATGCTGTCGGCATTTATCATTCCACCAGCAGTTCTTGTGAAATGCTGGTGCAATACCGCCCCCTGCAAATTCGCGACCAATCGGCCGCTAGCAGGGGGTGTCAATCAACTCGATTGTATTCGATCGGGTTGAATTCTGTCCACGTCCTCAGAGCAGGCGGACAGGTTATGGAGCACTAGACACCTTGTAGATACTAGTAGGCATGTGCATTCTGAGGTTTCAGATGCCTGTTAATGCAGAAGACAGCGGCTGAAAGTGCAACACACTAAGATCTGGAATTGCCCAGAAATGTATGTGTTGCATCTGAATACACATGCCTAGTTACATGTCATTTCTATTGTTTTACTACAACATAAAATATCAGCCTTTTATAAACAAAATAACACCTTGATCCTCCACCCATCATTTGGCTTATTTGCATAATTGTTTTTCAGTTGTTATCTGCCAAAGCTAATTAGAGAAATATATGTAGCAGGGTTATCCTTAAAGTGATAGGAATGTAAAAATTAAACTTGCATTATTCCAATAGAGCATGTCATTTTAAGGCCCTTTTAAATTCACTTCTATTTTCAAATGTGCTTTGTTCTTTTGGTATCCCTTGTTGAAAAAAAAATACACACATAGCCTACACTAGTGGGAGCTGCTGCTAATTGGTGCCTGCACACATTAGTCTTTTGTAATTGGCTGACTAGATATGTTCAGCTAGCTGCCAGTAGTGCAATGCTGTTCCTTCAGCAAAGGATATAAAGAGAATGAAACAAATTTGATAATGGAAGTAAATTGGAAAGTTGTTTAATATTGTATGTTCTATCCAAATCAAGAACATTTTGGGGTTTCCTGTCCCTTTAAAAAGTGCGCAGGGTGCATTTCCAATAATAAAAAGGGGCCAAAATAAATAATGAAAGTTGTTTTAATTAAACATTTTATATAACAAACTGAAAGTATTTACTGTTCCTTTAAAAGTACAGTATAGTCAGGGTTAATTCTAGCTCATGAAATTTGAGGGAGCAAAAAGATGAGCACAAAGCTCAATATAATTGGTGCAGCTGTATTAGTGAATGATCTTTGTTCCTATCTTTATTAAATCCCTGTTCTTATTTTACTTCTTTCCTTGTTCTGCGAATAGCAATGGACATGTAAAAAAGTAATTACCTCGGTAATTCTAAGCAGCTGGCACCTTGGAGTTTGAGGGGCTACAGTAATGAAATGAAGGGAATAGCAACCCCTATAACTGATACTGAGTACCATATGAGAAAAAGACTGAAGAAAGGAAATGTATTTAACATATAGGTTAGGTATACGTCTGCTTACTTTCATTACACATTTATTTGATATGTTTATAAACATTCTTATAATTCACAATACAATATAATGTTCTACAATAAATCTGACTTAAAAGTAAAGCATATTGTGTAAATGATACTATATATATATATATATATATATATATATATATATATATATATATGTGTGTGTGTAATGCAGTATTACTTTATTGTTTTGGCATATCCTTAATATAAACTTAAAAATGTCATAGTATTTTAAGTTTATGTGAAAAAATTAACTCAAGTTGCACTATATATATATACTTTTTTTTATAGTTTGGGGAAAAAGTAAAAAAAAAAAAACATATGGAACTTTTTTTTCAATATATTTTAAATCCTTATTTTTCTTTCCCTTTTTTTATTATTTATCCTAGTGAGGTAGGGTTTTTTGTCTCTACAGATAGTTATCTAGTGTACATTTCATCTGTGAGGGGGAGGATATTTGTTTCAGCATAATGGTGAGGCGTGAGTTAAACTTTTGAAAAGTTTAAACATTAACATTTCATAAACATGTCAATAAATGTCAATACATAGACACTGAGTATCCTATTTCAGCTATTAATGTCTTTACAGTAATTTCCCAAGAGATCCTACATAATTTCACATCACTGAAAAGGTATTGCTTAGCATATCACATATTAAAGGGACATTAAATCCAAATGTTCATTATTTTTAACACAACAAATTTAATTGAATGGAAATTAAACAGTCTGTTTTCTTGTTGTAGTAAAAAAAAACACTAAGCAGTGGGTTATACTTAATAGAAATGATTGCAATGTGTATTATTCATCATTTTAGGGTCTGAGTTTGGATGAGGGAAAGCAGGGATCTAAGGGTAATAATTTAAATTCTATAAAATTCACTTGTCTTGAATAGTGATATGAAATGTATATTGATCTAATTGATATACTTAGGTGTGTTATGATTTAAGTTATATTCTCTTTCCCTTTTTTTAATGTAACCTAATTCCTTCATGGGTAAAAAAAATTGGATTTAAGTAAAATGAGAACAACTTATAAAAAAAATCACAACTAAATTACGAAAAAACATATTTGTTTTAAATCTTTCTTATTCATTGGAGATATTAGATATCTGGAGACTTCTGAATAATTTGGAATTTACGTACCTCTCCAAGACCCATAATACATTATCGAGATTAGATATTTTTCTCATCTCATAATATTTAGCTCCCAAAATTATAAATTGTAAAATATTGGAATACACCCTCTCAGATCACACTCCTGTTTTGTTACAGTTGAAAGAAGTGATAATATTTAAATACAACTTCTTTTCCCCTCTTATTTATCTGTCAACATTTTTTTTAGTTGAAAAGTGGAAAGAATATTGTACTTCCAATAAAGAATATAGGGATAATATTACAATTTTTGGGAGGCTGCTAAAGTTTATTTAAAGGCAGAAACTAATGCTTATTTAATTAAATTAAAGAAAATTCAGACTCTAGCACATAAGAAATTGCCCAATAAATGAAACCTTTACACAATATGCTTTACTTTATGGCGGTGTGAGGTTGTAGTGCGCTAAGTGAAGGGTATCAAACACCTTACTAGATAACAGATCCTTCGTTCTGTTAAATAAAAAACGTTTAGACAAAAAAGAGGGGAAGTAAGGGCGCTAAAAAGCTTAAGATACCTCTTATAAGCTGACAAATATTTTAAATAAAGATGACCAGGAACATTAGATAAAATGTATATACATATTTAATACAATGATAAATATTAAAATCAAACAAACATATCTCTAAAATTTGGGACGTCTCCCTATATATCTATTGAAAGTGCACTTGTATCAAAAGGACAATCTAAAAATATATTTCAACATGAAAAGTTCTGAATCCAAATGCCAGAGTTCAATAAAGTGGTAGATACTGTATAATAGAGAAAGTTCACTCCTTAGAATAATGCCGTTATAGGAATATACGTCTGTACCTTATCTCAGATGTCTGGTATATAATTTTACCGGTAGCCGGTCTGTGTCAGGTAGCCTTCGTGTGTGTTCCTCGAGGTTTCGGCGTCTGACGTCACTACTTCCGGCTCGGGGGCTTGTCTCTATCCAACCAACCAGAAACCACTGTAGATTCCTGTCAGTTACTCCGCTGTTGTCCAATTCAGCTCTCAGTAATCACAGTTACAGTTGGAGATTGCTCTTAGTGCTGTGCACGCAACCTCTTTCCTACTATCCGCCAGGGGATATAAAAGTCAAAATACAACCCGGGTTGATAATTAATCTTCTGTATACTGATGGTTGATTCTCAGAGTATAGTATATGGTACTAGTTTCGTTTCAACGCGTTTCACTCCTTTCAGAGCTTTATCAACCCGGGTTGTATTTTGACTTTTATATCCCCTGGCGGATAGTAGGAAAGAGGTTGCGTGCACAGCACTAAGAGCAATCTCCAACTGTAACTGTGATTACTGAGAGCTGAATCGGACAACAGCGGAGTAACTGACAGGAATCCACAGTGGTTTCTGGTTGGTTGAATAGAGACGAGCCCCCGAGCCGGAAGTAGTGACGTCAGACGCCGAAACCTCGAGGAACACACACGAAGGCTACCTGACACAAACCGGCTACCGGTAAAATTATATACCAGACATCTGAGATAAGGTACAGACGTATATTCCTATAACGGCATTATTCTAAGGAGTGAACTTTCTCTGTTATACAGTATCTACCACTTTATTGAACTCTGGCATTTGGATTCAGAACTTTTCATGTTGAAATATATTTTTAGATTGTCCTTTAGATACAAGTGCACTTTCAATAG
Organism: Bombina bombina; assembly: GCF_027579735.1. NCBI lineage: Eukaryota > Metazoa > Chordata > Amphibia > Anura > Bombinatoridae > Bombina > Bombina bombina. The sequence continues at coordinate 417,543,393 of NC_069500.1, read as the reverse complement.
ATATATAGGGAGACGTCCCAAATTTTAGAGATATGTTTGTTTGATTTTAATATTTATCATTGTATTAAATATGTATATACATTTTATCTAATGTTCCTGGTCATCTTTATTTAAAATATTTGTCATCTTATAAGAGGTATCTTAAGCTTTTTAGCGCCCTTACTTCCCCTCTTTTTTGTCTAAATGCTTTACTCTATGTCTTCAAAAGACATAATAAAAGGAAACATATAGCTGCCTTAAGTATTATTCATCATTTTAAAATAATTTTAACTTTTTTTAATTTTTTTTAAAGGAACAGTAAAGTCAAAATTAAACTTAAATTGATTAAATAGAACATTACATTTTAAACAACTTTCCAATTGACTTCTATTATCAATTTTGCTTTGTTAGAGTAATTATAGTTGAACTCCTGAGTGTGCAAATGTCTTTAGCCATTTGGCAGCAGTGTGTGCAACAATGTTTATAGCCGTGTTATACATTGTTGCAAATACTGCTGCCATAGACTGCTAAAGACACATGCACGCTGCTAAGATCCTAATAACCTCTATAGGTGTACTCTTCAACAAATGATACCTAGAGGACAATGCAAATTTTGACAAAAGAGGTATGTTGGGAAATTGTTTAAAAAATTGTTTAAAATGTCATGCTTTATCTGAACAATACATGTTTAATTTTGAATTTACTGTCTCTTTAACTTCATTGGTGCTTGGTGCAGTACATCCTGTCACATGCCCACAAGGGGGTTGTTGCTCTACATGAAGGCAAAGGAGTAGCTTAAAGGGACAGTCAACACCAGAATTTTTATTGTTTTAAAAGATAGATAATCCCTTAATTACCCATTCCCCAGTTTTGCATAACCAACACAGTTAGAAGAATACACATTTTACCTCTGTGATTACCTTGTATCTAAGCCTCTGCAGACTGCCCCCTTATTTCAGTTCTTTTGACAGACTTGCATTTTAGCCAATTAGTGCTCACTCCTCGGTAAATTCATGTGCATGAGCTCAATGTTATCTATATGAAACACATGAACTAACACCCTCTAGTGGCGAAAAACTGTCAAAATGCATTTATATTAGAGGCGGCCTTCAAGGGCTAAGAAATTAGCATATAAACCTCCTAGGTTTAGCTTTCAACTAAGAATACCAAGCGAGCAAAGCAAAATTGGTGATAAAAGTAAATTGAAAAGTTGTTTAAAATGACACGCCCTATTTGGATAATGAAAGTTTTTTTTTTACTTGACTGTCCCTTTAACCTCTTAAGAGGTTGCTATGAGACTCCTATGCTAATTCTAGTCAGTTTCTTGCCTATGTTTAGTAGAGGACTGTTGCTGTAAAAGTCAAGTGACCGTAGAACTTAAGTTCCGTAATGTCCTCTCCTTTATCTCCCTGCGTGCAGTGGCTAGACTTTCTAAGTGCTCATTTTGTAAGAAAATAAGTTAGCTGTTTGCTGATTTTCAATACAATTAGTTTTTTTATGTTTACTTTGATTTCCCTTTAATTAACTTAAATATTCAATTGCAAAGATTAAATGCTCCATTCAATAGAGTATTTTAGGTTTAAACAAATCCAGTCTTTTATTATGTATTTAACTCAATCACCAGCATATGACTAGAGATTGGAGCATATCCATACAGGGAGTGCAGAATTATTAGGCAAGTTGTATTTTTGAGGATTCATTTTATTATTGAACAACAACCATGTTCTCAATGAACCCAAAAAACTCATTAATATCAAAGCTGAATAGTTTTGGAAGTAGTTTTTAGTTTGTTTTTAGTTATAGCTATTTTAGGGGGATATCTGTGTGTGCAGGTGACTATTACTGTGCATAATTATTAGGCAACTTAACAAAAAACAAATATATACCCATTTCAATTATTTATTTTTACCAGTGAAACCAATATAACATCTCAACATTCACAAATATACATTTCTGACATTCAAAAACAAAACAAAAACAAATCAGTGACCAATATAGCCACCTTTCTTTGCAAGGACACTCAAAAGCCTGTCATCCATGGATTCTGTCAGTGTTTTGATATGTTCACCATCAACATTGCGTGCATCAGCAACCACAGCCTCCCAGACACTGTTCAGAGAGGTGTACGGTTTTCCCTCCTTGTAAATCTCACATTTGATGATGGACCACAGGTTCTCAATGGGGTTCAGATCAGGTGAACAAGGAGGCCATGTCATTAGATTTTCTTCTTTTATACCCTTTCTTGCCAGCCACGCTGTGGAGTACTTGGATGCGTGTGATGGAGCATTGTCCTGCATGAAAATCATGTTTTTCTTGAAGGATGCAGACTTCTTCCTGTACCACTGCTTGAAGAAGGTGTCTTCCAGAAACTGGCAGTAGGACTGGGAGTTGAGCTTGACTCCATCCTCAACCCGAAAAGGCCCCACAAGCTCATCTTTGATGATACCAGCCCAAACCAGTACTCCACCTCCACCTTGCTGCGTCTGAGTCGGACTGGAGCTCTCTGCCCTTTACCAATCCAGCCACGGGCCCATCCATCTGGCCCATCAAGACTCACTCTCATTTCATCAGTCCATAAAACCTTAGAAAAATCAGTCTTGAGATATTTCTTGGCCCAGTCTTGACGTTTCAGCTTGTGTGTCTTGTTCAGTGGTGGTCGTCTTTCAGCCTTTCTTACCTTGGCCATGTCTCTGAGTATTGCACACCTTGTGCTTTTGGGCACTCCAGTGATGTTGCAGCTCTGAAATATGGCCAAACTGGTGGCAAGTGGCATCTTGGCAGCTGCACGCTTGACTTTTCTCAGTTCATGGGCAGATATTTTGCGCCTTGGTTTTTCCACACGCTTCTTGTGACCCTGTTGACTATTTTGAATGAAACGCTTGATTGTTCGATGATCACGCTTCAGAAGCTTTGCAATTTTAAGAGTGCTGCATCCCTCTGCAAGATATCTCACTATTTTTTACTTTTCTGAGCCTGTCAAGTCCTTCTTTTGACCCATTTTGCCAAAGGAAAGGAAGTTGCCTAATAATTATGCACACCAGGGGGTCGATCCGATATAAAGCGTCGCCCGCAAAAGCCGGCGACGCCAATAATTGCGCGGATTTGGTATCCTATATACGGCGTAAGCTAGAAGTTACACCCGTATATTTCTGCCGTCGCCCGCAGTTTTTTGGGCCATAGGCAGGTATACCAAACCCGCGCAATTTGGTATCCAATATGCAGCGTAAGGACTTACGTGGCGAAAATGGAGAAAACTTACTCCATTTTCACCTCGCCACAAAAAGCAGCCGTAAGAAGCCTTACGCTGACTATTGGAGCCCCGTAACTCCCTAAACTAGCTACTAAAATAAACCTAACACCTAACGCATGCGCAATGTCTATCTCCCTGTCAACCGCGATCTGCTAAAATAAACCTAACACCTAACGCATGCGCAATGTCTATCTCCCTGTCAACCGCGATCTGCTAAAATAAACCTAACACCTAACGCATGCGCAATGTCTATCTCCCTGTCAACCGCGATCTGCTAAAATAAACCTAACACCTAACGCATGCGCAATGTCTATCTCCCTGTCAACCGCGATCCCCCCCCCCCCGAAATCCCTAATAAAGTTATTACCCCCTAAAACGCCGCTCCCCGACCCCGCCGCCATCTACATAAACTAACCCCCTACTGTGAGCCCCTAAAACCGCCGCCATCTACCTTATCTATCCCGTAATCTGACCCCTTACACCGCCGCCACCTATATAAAAATGATTAACCCCTAATTTAATCTACCTACCCCGCCGCCAGCTATGTTATCTATATTAACCCTAAGTATATTATAGTTAATATAGTTATTACATTATATATATTAACTATATTAACCCTAATTATATTAGGGTTAATATAGTTACTATAGTATTTATATTAACTATATTAACTCTATCTAACCCTAACACCCCTAACTAAATTTATATTAAATTAATCTAATTAATTTATAAACTAAAATATTCCTATTTAAATCTAAATACTTACCTATAAAATAAACCCTAAGATAGCTACAATATAATTAATAATTACATTGTAGCTATGTTAGGGTTAATATTTATTTTACAGGTAAATAGTTAATTATTTTAACTAGGTATAATAGATATTAAATAGTTATTAACTATTTAATATCTACCTAGTTAAAATAATTACCCAATTACCTGTAAAATAAATACACCTACACTATCAATAAATGTAATAAACTACAAACATCTATCTAAAAATACAATTAAATTAACTAAACTAAATTACAAAAAAAAACAAACACTAAATTACAAAAAATAAAAAAAAGATTAAAAGATTTTTAAGCTAATTACACCTATTCTAAGCCCCCTAATAAAATAATAAACCCCCAAAATAACAAAAATTCCCTGCCCTATTCTAAATTAAACAAATTTCAAAGCTCTTTACCTTACCAGCCCTTAAAAGGGCCTTTTGTGGGGCATGCCCCAAAGAATTCAGCTCTTTTGCATTCAATAAATACAATCCCCCCCCCATTACAACCCACCACCCACATACCCCTATTCTAAACCCACCCAAACCCCCCTTAATAAATCCTAACACTACCCCCCTGAAGATCTCCCTACCTTGTCTTCACCACACCGGGCCGAACTCCTGATCCGATCCGGGCGATGTCGTCCTCCAAGCGGCAAAGAAGAAATCTTCCTCCGGCGACGTCTTCCTCCAAGCGGCAGCAAAGTCTTCAGTCTTCCGGCGGCATCTTCAATCTTCTTTCTTCGCTCCGCCGCCGCGGAGCATCCATCCCGGCCGATCGCTAAACTTGGAATGAGGTACCTTTAAATGACGTCATCCAAGATGGCGTCCGCCGAATTCCGAGTGGCTGATAGGATTCTATCAGCCAATCGGAATTAAGTTACAAAAATCGGATTGGCTGATTGAATCAGCCAATCAGATTCAGGTTCAATCCGATTGGCTGATCCCATCAGCCAATCAGATTGAGCTCGCATTCTATTGGCTGTTCCGATCAGCCAATAGAATGCGAGCTCAATCTGATTGGCTGATTGGATCAGCCAATCGGATTGAACCTGAATCTGATTGGCTGATTCAATCAGCCAATCAGATTTTTGTAACTTAATTCCGATTGGCTGATAGAATCCTATCAGCCAATCGGAATTCGGCGGACGCCATCTTGGATGACGTCATTTAAAGGTACCTCATTCCAAGTTTAGCGATCGGCCGGGATGGATGCTCCGCGGCGGCGGAGCGAAGAAAGAAGATTGAAGATGCCGCCGGAAGACTGAAGACTTTGCTGCCGCTTGGAGGAAGACGTCGCCGGAGGAAGATTTCTTCTTTGCCGCTTGGAGGACGACATCGCCCGGATCGGATCAGGAGTTCGGCCCGGTGTGGTGAAGACAAGGTAGGGAGATCTTCAGGGGGGTAGTGTTAGGATTTATTAAGGGGGGTTTGGGTGGGTTTAGAATAGGGGTATGTGGGTGGTGGGTTGTAATGGGGGGGGGGGATTGTATTTATTGAATGCAAAAGAGCTGAATTCTTTGGGGCATGCCCCACAAAAGGCCCTTTTAAGGGCTGGTAAGGTAAAGAGCTTTGAAATTTGTTTAATTTAGAATAGGGCAGGGAATTTTTGTTATTTTGGGGGTTTATTATTTTATTAGGGGGCTTAGAATAGGTGTAATTAGCTTAAAAATCTTTTAATCTTTTTTTTATTTTTTGTAATTTAGTGTTTGTTTTTTTTTGTAATTTAGTTTAGTTAATTTAATTGTATTTTTAGATAGATGTTTGTAGTTTATTACATTTATTGATAGTGTAGGTATATTTGTAACTTAGGTTAGGATTTATTTTACAGGTAATTGGGTAATTATTTTAACTAGGTAGATATTAAATAGTTAATAACTATTTAATATCTATTATACCTAGTTAAAATAATTAACTATTTACCTGTAAAATAAATATTAACCCTAACATAGCTACAATGTAATTATTAATTATATTGTAGCTATCTTAGGGTTTATTTTATAGGTAAGTATTTAGATTTAAATAGGAATATTTTAGTTTATAAATTAATTAGATTAATTTAATATAAATTTAATTAGGGGTGTTAGGGTTAGATAGAGTTAATATAGTTAATATAAATACTATAGTAACTATATTAACTATATTAACCCTAATATAATTAGGGTTAATATAGTTAATATATATAATGTAATAACTATATTAACTATAATATACTTAGGGTTAATATAGATAATATAGCTGGCGGCAGGGTAGGTAGATTAAATTAGGGGTTAATCATTTTAATAGAGATGGCGGCGGTGTTAGGGGCTCACTTTAGGGGGTTATAGATATAATATAGCTGGCGGCGGGGTACGGGAGCGGCGGTTTAGGGGTTAATAATTTTATTAGGTTGCGGCGGGGTAAAGGAGCGGCGGTTTAGGGGTTAATAGCATTTTTATTGTTAGGCTAGTGAGGGGGGATAGCGGATAGAGGGTTAGACAGTGCGGGCTATGTTAGGGAGGCGTGTTAGACAGTGCGGGTGTTTTAGACTTTAGTCAGGTTTTATAGGCGCCGGCAGTTTCTAACGTGGCGCAAGTCACTGGCGACGCCAGAAATTTGTACTTACGCAGATTTCTGGACATCGCTGGTTTGTGAGACTTACGGCACGTTAGCATCTGACGGCGACCTATATGGGATAGCTCGAGTTGCGAGCTGAAACTGCGGGCGACGCCGGTTCCCTCGCTTGCGCCGCAAACTGCGATCGATATCGGATCGCGCCCCTGATATAGGGTGTTGATGTCATTAGACCACACCCCTTCTCATTACAGAGATGCACATCACCTAATATGCTTAATTGGTAGTAGCTTTCGAGCCTATACAGCTTGGAGTAAGACAACATGCATAAAGAGGATGATGTGGTCATAATACTCATTTGCCTAATAATTCTGCACTCCCTGTATATGCCTGTTTCTTATTTACTCACCAGCTATATCTTCATCTGTAGAGCCACAAAAGCACAACTTTTACTTTTCATTTAATCCTTTGCAGTGATTAAACACATAATAAAAAGAAAGGAATTTGCTTGAAAATAATATGAGCTAATGAAACAGAGCATTCTTTATTTGTAAATTAAATTGTCTCTTTAAGCAAGCTACATTTTGCCTGACCTGGTTACACACTACCCAGTGGTTGTTTAGAGCAGTAAATACAGTTATTTACAGTCAATCTGGTCACAATCAGGTTAGATTAAATAAATCTACTTTCCTGGGTTTTCAGTTTTTTTTTCTTATTTTGCAAAATGATGCACCAACTAACAGTTTCTTTGCTAGATTATGAGTGGAGAACTATTTATCACTCTGCTTGTGCATTAACTCCGCTAGACCTTGTCATATATATATATATATATACACATATTAAAGAAAATAACTTATGTAATACATTTAACAAATATTAAGGATTTTAAACTCACTTTTCACATCCCCATAATATAAAAACTTGTTATATATACACATATATGTATGTATCTCTATGTTAAAGCTCTTTTCCTAGCACCTGAGACCTCAAATCTTTGAACGCTTATAACTTTTTATTGCAATTCTTTTTAAATAATTTTATCAGATAGTCTTTTTATGAGTGTAACTGTACTTTTAAATATGATTTTGATATGTTTTGTGCAAATATTTAATCTCGCGTAACAGTTAAGCAGAGCTCTGTGCTATCTTAACAAGTGTTAAATTAATTTGCGCTCAAGTGGACGCATTTACTTTAAACTTGTAATACGCACGCTACTTCCGACACGCGCAAAGAGCCACAATAAACCACTTTTCGCTTGCGCGCAACAGTTAGCACGCCACTCATAATCTAGCCATGTGTATACAGCATATTTTGTATGTATCTTTTGCAATTCAGTGCTTAATTTTTTAATCTAAACTATGGATCTATTTAAAAAAAAAACAGTCTTGTCTCAGGAGCAAGATAAACTTAAAAGGTTGGTGCATTTTCTTTTGGTCCATAAACAATACCAGACAGTGTTTTGATGAAATTCAGTATATTTACCCTTATAACATGAATATTTAGGACTAATCTACATGGTTCATATCCTAGTGTAGCATTCACTCGGTTTATATATAAGATGCATACAGTCATCATTATACCACAGTAAGAGAAAGTGTACCATTGTGGAAAATGCCACAGTGAAAGGTGACTGATAAAGTTGCATAAAATATATTAAATTGATGTAACGTGACAGGTAAAATGTAGTATTGAAATGTGCTATAAAAAAGTAATTATAATAAATATTTGCAAACAGAAGAAAAAAAATATCTGACCCATGTAATTTTGTTCTTGTTTATAGAAGCATATACATTTGTCAAGATACAAAAAAACTAAATGTTTGTTTCAAATTATTTTTAATAATTTAGATTACGAATTTAAATGATGTTTTAAATGTTTGTTTCAGAATACAGGAGTACTGACAACTAAAATTGTTTCTCTTAAAGGGACAGTCTACAATATAATTTTTATAGTTTTAAAAGATAGATAATCCCTTTATTACCCATTCCCCAGTTTTGCACAACCAACACAGTTATATTAATATACTTTTAATATGCTTTTTACCTTTGTGATTACCTTGTATCTAAGCATCTGCAGACTGCCCCCTGATCACATGACATTTTGTTTATTATCTATTGACTTGCATTTAGTACTGTGTTGTGCTAAATCTTAAATAACTACTATATGGCCCACATGAACTAGCAGTCTCCTGTTGTAAAAAGCAAATAAAAAAGCATGTGATTAAGAGGCTTTCTATAGTAGCTTAGAAATAGGCAGAAATTTAGAGGTTTAAATGTTATAAAGTATATTAATATAACAATGTTAGTTGTGCAAAGCTGGGGAATGGGTAGTAAAGGCTTTATCTATCTTTTTAAACAATAAAAATGTTAGTGTAGACTGTCCCTTTAAGTTTTTGTTACAGATTGTTGAAGTTATATTATTAAAACATTTGTGTAATTTCAGCTCATATAGTTTACATTACAGAATCTATTTTTTTGTGCTACAAGTATTCAACAACTATGAATTGAGTTAAAGGGATTTGAAACCCAACATTTTTAATGATTCGGATAGAGCATCTCATTTTAAACAACTTTCTAATTTACGTCTATTATAAAAATTTCTTTATTCTCTTTTTATCTTTTGTTGCATAGTAGTGTCTGGAACACTATATGCCAGAAGTTTTGCAAGAATGTTATTAATTTGTTATTCCTTTGCAAGAGCACTAGATGGCAGCACTTTTTCCTGCCATGCACTGCCCCAAACACCTGCTTGGGTATCTCTTCAACAAAGAATAACAAGGAAACTATTTGTTTCATATCCCTTTAAAGGGACACTCAAGTCAAAATTAAACTTTCATGAATCAGACAGAGCAGCAATTTTAAACAACTTTCCAATGTACTTCCATTAACAAAATGTGTTCAGTCTTTTTATAGTTACACATTTTGAGTCACCAGCTCCTACTGAGCATGTGCAGGAATTCACAAATTATACATATATGTATTTGTGATTGGCTGATGGCTATCACATGATACAGGGGGAGTGGAAATACATATAACTTTGAAATTTGATAGAAAAAAAATCTACTTTTTATTTGAAGTTCTGTCTAAGTGCTATTGCATTGTCTTGTTATCATGTAATTGTTCATTGTGCAAATCTACTGTATTTAAAAAATAGCCAACTTGGAGATAAATATGCAAGATGGCTATTCTGTAAATACAATTCAGTTGAGGGTCTTGCTCTTCAAAAGCAATTTGCATAAACCAAGTTGGTCCAGGACACTTCTTAAACAAAAAGCAGACTGCCTTTTTGAAATAGAACAAATGGGCAATAAATAAGTGATTTTTCCAAATCATCCGACTTTAATGCCAAGTCATGTACTATTCACCTAATAATTATACTACTGTATTGTAGTATTAACCTAATTATGGCAAATAACTGTTTCTAACCATTTTACACCTGTGACTTGCTGTAAAATTAGAATTTTAGTTGCCAGGTATAGCAAGTTAGTAGATGACAAGCAAAAGCTTTAGAAGAAAAAAACATCTTACGGTATATTTATAACTCATGCCACTGGCAGCCAAAGTGTTAATTTTAAGGCAGACTCACTGTTGTTTAACAGTAATAGGTCTGCCGTAAAATGAAACCTTTGGCTGCTAATGGAAAAGGTGATAAATGAAACCAGATTTTTTATTTTTTTTAAAACAACTTACTTTGTGCTGGCTTTGCACTCAGGAAAAAGTAGGTTTAAAACCCAAACAAAACAATTAGATTCCAATTTGTACGACTCCCTTAAAATGAGTCAAACTCGGCTATTTTATAACTCAGGTAGTGTTAGCTCAGTTCTGAAAACAGTCAAATAACAATGTAAAGCAAGATTCAAACAGCTGAGTGAGACCAACTTCAGTTTATTGTTTCCAAACAAAATGTCATCAATAAAGGTGTCTTTTACAGGGCAGACCCCTATGTGAATGCATTTATTGATGATTGCATGTGTCGGTTCGGTCCCATTAAAAATGCTTGTAAACCTGTAATATTTTGTAACTTCACAGCGTCACAGAGGAAAAGGCTAAAATAGTATGGGGTTTTCATATAAATGGATTTAAAAAGTACAAAAATAAAACATGTCAGAGCTTTTTATTGTTGCACCATTACTTGTATATAACTGTGAGTTATATTACATAGTTAAAGTCAGCTCCGGAACAGAAAGGCACTATCAGGATATTGCTGAACACATCTGATGAGCCAATGACAAGAGACAAATGTATATAGCCACCAATCACCAGCTGGCTTCCAGCAATGTAGTATATGTACATATTCTTTTTCAAGAGAGAGCAACATACATTTGAAAATGGAAGTGATTTTAAGTGTCTTCGAATTACATGCTTTTTCTGAACCATGCAAATTAAAATTACAACTTTAATAAGGATTATTCAAATGATTTATTCTGTGTTGCATTGGACACAGGGCATTACATGTTTATTTTTGCTTTTTGAAAAGCAAATGTTCCTGCACTTTTGTTTGTCTGCTTGTGGGTGTGCTACTGTCCATCAAAGTAAGAATTGCCTCTATCAGCCAGTGAGCAACATGTTCCAGAGACGTGTACAAGAATTCCTTCCTTGTTAGTTTAAAAATATCCAGCTTTAACATAACCCATTTCATGCACCAAACTATTTTAACACATTTAAAAGGAGCCACTTCATATAAAAATAGAAATATTTTGAGTTTTATGTCTAACGCATCTGTAAATTAGATTCCAGGTAACCAGATTTATGACATTTTTGCTCAAAAATGTTATCTGTTCCACCTACAAATGTTTTTCCTTTTCTTCATAAAAACCTATTTTTCTGTTGGAGTTATCCCTGTCAGAGAAGAGAAGGTTGTCAGGATTTAGCTGCGTGCAGTCATGCAGTCCCTACTAGTTTCTCTTTAAACAGTTTTTACATAACCCTCTTCAGTCAAAACAATTTCTTTCATGTAAGTGGCAAGAGTCCATGAGCTAGTGACGTATGGGATATACATTCCTACAAGGAGGGGGCAAAGCTTCCCAAACCTCAAAATGCCTACAAATACACCTCCCACCTCACTCATACCCCAGTTTTACAAACTTTGCCTCCTTGTGGAGGTGGTGAAGCAAGTTGTGCTTGATTTTCTTCTGTGATAGGCATAGCATATTGAAGCCCAGTTCCTTTTCAAAGCACAGTGTTTGTCTGATGGATGTGAAGGGAGTATTGCCTAACGGATGTCATGTTTTCACCTATGGGAAATCAATTCTAAGGCTCTCTGTAATCGGTCGCAGGGATTCATCTCTGCCTCCCTTTACAGATTGACATTATACTCCTCTACCATTACCTCTGCTGATACGTTTCAGTACTGGTTTGGCTGTCTGCTCTATGTGGATGGGTGTCTTACACAGTAAGTATAAATCATTTTTTAAGACACTCTCTGCTATGTTTGGTACTTTATGTTATAAAGTTTTAAATGTATATTGTATATATTTGCGATGAGTCAGGTCTGTCTGTGTATTTCCCTTTGCAGTCTAAACAGTTTCAGCTTGGGAATTATGTTTATGGGAGTTTTAGGCTTACCTGAGGTTTCAGTTAATTATACTTGAAGTCTGTTTTTTTTAAAAATTTTGCGGGCTTAGGCTCGTGATGACGCAGAATGTTACTTTTTATTGCGACATATTTGGCGCAAAGATTTTTGGTGTGAAGTAGCATCTGCCATGATGCGAGTCACGTCATTTCTTGCAACTTTCTTGTCGCAAGGTTTTTTTGGCACGAAGTCGCGCCTGTTATGACGCGTGTCGGGTCATTTATCTTTGGCGCCAAATGTTTATTCCTCTGCATTTGCGCTGTTTTTGGCGCCTTAAATTTGTTATATAAGTCTCTCCCTCTTATTGCTCTCTGCTCTCATTTGATCTTAGAGGGCTAGGTTGCTTGCTTTAGATTTTACTTTTGTATATAAATTTTATCATAAGCATTTTCCCCATTCCTGAAACTGCTATTTGAGGAAATTGGATATTTTGTTTAAATAATATTTTTTCTTTTTTGTTACATTTTCCAAGATGTCTCAGACTGATCCTGGCTCTGATGTTACTGTAGGAACTAAGCTGCCTGAACACAATTCTACCAAAGCTAAGTGTGTATGTTGTAAATTAGCTGATTTTTCTTCTTCAGCTCAAATATGTGGCACTTGTTATGAATTTATTTTACATGCTGATAATGTTTCCATAAGTACAAATACATCTACTGTTAAACCTTTAGAGTTTAATGTACATGATATTCCTGTAGATATTAAAGATTATATTGCTGCAGCCATAGAGAGGGCTATGCTATTCCGCCTTCAAATAAAGGTAAAAGGTCTCTCCTTACTTCTCATAAATCTGATGAAGCCTGTATTTATCATCCGCATACTGAAGTATCACCTGCTGATGAGGATTTCTCTGACTCAGAGGATCCTACTTCAGAGTCTGAAATTGATAAATCAACATTTCTTTTTAATATTCAATATATTCGTTCTTTATTAAAGGCAGTATTGTTTATTTTGGGTATTGAGGTATTCTAGGTTTAAAAAGTTTAAAAAGTTATATCCTTTACCTGTGGCTAATTTAGAGTTTTGGGGAAAAGTCCCTAAGGTTGATGGGGATATTTCTAGTTTGGCCAAATGTACTACTATTCCTATGGAAGATAGTACTTCTTTAAGGATCCTTTAGATAGGAAGATTGAATCTTAACTTAGAAAAGCATATATACATAGTGGCTATATTCTTAGACCTGCCATTTCTATGGCTGATGCTGCTGCTTCAACTTTTTGGTTGGACAGTTAATAGATTCTGAATTATCTAGCATTCTTTTACTTCAACAGGCTAATCGTTTTATTTGTGATGCTATATTTGATGTCATTAAGATTAATATTAAATCTATGTCTTTAGCTATTCTTACTATAAGAGCTTTATGACTTAAATCTTGGAATACTGATATGGTGTCTAAATCTAGATTACTATCTTTATCATTTCAGGGTAGTAATTTATTTGGTTCTCAATTGGACTCTATTATCTCCACTATCACCGGGGGAAAGGGAGGTTTTTTGCCCCAAGATAAGAAATCTAAGGGTAAATTTAAAGCTCCCAATTGTTTTCGTTCATTTCGTCAGAATAGAGAACAAAAAAAACTGTAATTGGAGACCATCTCTGAATTGGAATAAATCCAAGCCTTTAAAAAAACCTAATCCAGCCCCTAAGACTGCATGAAGGTGCGGCCCTCAAACCAGTTCAACTGGTGGGGGGCAGATTGAAATTATTTTTAATACATTTGGACAAATTCTGTTCAAAAACAGTGGATTCAGAATATTGTTTATCAGTGGTATCGAATAGGTTTCAGAATAAGACCTCCCAGGGGAAGATTCTTTCTTTCTCATGTTCCAACAAACCCTTTTTCGGAAATGCGTTTCAGACCTGGAGTTTCAGGGGTAATTGTTCCAGTTCCTCTGCAGGAACGGGGTTTGGGTTTTTATTCAAATATATTCATTGTCCCAAAGAAAGAAGGTCTGTCAGACCAATTTTGGATCTGAAATTTCTAAATCGTTTTGTAAGAATCCCAACTTTTATGATGGTGACTATAAGGACTATTTTGCCTTTTGTTCAGCAAGGTAATTTCATGTCCACAATAGACTTACAGGATGCTTATCTTCATATTCCGATTCATTCAGACCCCTATCATTTTCTGAGATTCTCTTTTCTAGACAAGCATTACCAATTTGTCGCTCTTCTGTTTGGCCTAGCGACAGCCCAGAGGATCTTATCGAAGGTTCTTTGTGCCCTTCTATCTGTAATCAGAGAGTAGGGTATTGCAGTGTTTCCTTATTTGGACAATATCTCTTGGTACTAGCTCAATCTTTTCATTTAGCCGAATCTCACACAAAACGACTAGTTTGGTTTCTCAAAGACATGGTTGGAGGATCAATTTACAAATGAGTTTCTTGATTTCTCAGACAAGGGTCACCTTTTTAGGTTTCCAGATAGATTCAGTGTTCATGGCTCTTTCTCTGACAGACAAGAGATGAATGAATTTAGTTTCAGCTTGTCTAAACCTTCAGTCTCTATCAATCCCTTCAGTGGCTATGTGCATGGAAGTTTTAGGTCTCATGACTGCGGCATTGGACACGATCGCCTTTGCTCGTTTTCATATGAGACCTCTACAGCTTTGCATGTTGCACCAACTCTCAACTCTCTCTGACTTGGTGGTTAGACCATCACCTTATTGTTCAATGGGCCTCATTTGTTGGTCCTACCTGGATTGTGATCACAACAGATGCAAGTCTTACAGGTTGGGGGAGCTGTCTTGGGGGTCTCTGACAGCACAAGGGGTTTGGAAACCTCAAGAGGTGAGGTTACCAATCAATATTTTAGATCTCTGTGCTATTTTCAGAGCTCTTCAGGCATGGCCTCTATTGAAGAGATAACTTTACATTCATTTTCAAACAGACAATATCACAACAGTGGCATATGTCAAACATCAAGGAGGGACTCGCAGTCCTTTTAGCAATGAAAGAAGTATCTTGGATACTTTCTTGGCTGGAATCCAACTCTTGTCTAATTTCTGTGATTCATATCCCAGGTGTAGACAATTGGGAAGCGGATTATCTCAGTCGTCAGACTTTACATCCGGGGGAGTGGTGTCTCCATCCAAGTGTGTTTTTTCATCTTGTACAGATGTGGGGTCTTTCAGAAATAGATCTGATTGCCTCTTGTCTAAACAAGAAGCTTCCCAGATACCTTTCAAGGTCCAGGGATCCTCAGGCTGAGATGGTGGATGCCTTAGCAGTTCCTTGGTTTTACCAACCTGCTTATATTTTTCGGCCTCTGGTTCTTCTTCCAAGGGTGATCTCCAAGATCATAATCGAACAATCTCTGATAGCACTGGTATGGCCTCACAGGTTTTGGTTTGCGGATCTTGTCCAGATGTCCAGCTGCTAGCCTTGGCCACTTCCTTTAAGGCCAGACCTTCTGTCTCAATGACCATTTTTCCATTAGGATCTCAAATCTCTAAATTTGAAGGCATGGAAATTGAATGCATAGTGCTTAGTCATAAAAGTTTCTCTGACTCAGTGATTAGCACTATGATACAGGCTCGTAAGTCTGTTTGAAGGAAAATGTATCATCAGGTTTGGGAAACCTATATTTCATGGTGTTCCACTCATAATTATTCAATGCATTCTTTCAGAATTCCTAGGATTTTACAGTTTCTTCAGGATGGTTTGGATAAGGGTTTGTCTGCAAATACTTTGAAAGGACAAATTTCTGCTCTGATTTATTTAATAGAAAGATTGCTAAACTTCCTGACATTCACTGTTTTGTTCAGGCTTTGATTTGTATCAAACCTGTTATTAAATCTATTTCTCCTCCTTGGAGCCTTAAAGGGACAGTCAAGGCCCAAAAAAACTTTTATTTTTCAAATAGGGCATGTAATTTTAAACAACTTTCCAATTTACTTTTATCACCAATTTTGCTTTGTTCTCTTGGTATTCTAGTTGAGAGCAAACCTAGAAAGGCTCATATGATAATTTCTAAGCCCTTGAAGGCCGCCTCTAATCACATGCTTTTGTATTTGCTTTTCACAGCAGGGGAGAGTAGTTCAGGTAAACCATATAGATAGCATTGTGATCACGCCCGTGAGTTGTGGCAGACACTGCACTAATTGGCTAAACTGCAAGTCAATAGATAATAACTAAAAGTCATGTGATTAGGGGCGGTCAGAAGATGCTTAGATACAAGATAGTCACAGCAGTAAAAAGTGTATTAATATAACAGTGTTGGTTATGCAAAACTGGGGAATGGGTAATAAAGGGATTATTTATCTTTTTAAACAACAAAAATTCTGGTGTTCACTGTCCCTTTAATTTGGTTTTGAAGATTTTGCAGGCTCCTCCCTTTGAGCCTATGCATTCTTTGGATATTAAACTACTTTCTTGGAAAGTGTTATTTCTTTTGGCTATCTCTTCTGCTAGAAGAGTTTCCAAATTGTCTGCTCTCTCTTGTGAGTCTCCTTATCTGATTTTCCATCAGGATAAGGCTGTTTTGCGGGCTTCATTTACATTTTTACCTAAAGTTGTGAATTCTAACAACACCAATAGGAATATTGTTGTTCTTTTCTTGTGTCCTAATCCTAAGTATACTCTTGAAAGGTCTCTACATTTTTTGAATGTGGTAAGAGCTTTGAGATATTATGTTGAGGCTACTAAAGATTTCAGAAAGACTTCTAGTCTATTTGTTATTTTTTCTGGTTCCAGGAAAGGTCAGAAAGCCTCTGCCATTTCTTTGGCATCTTGGTTGAAACCTTTGATTCATAAAGCTTATTTGGAGACGGAGCAGTCTCCGCCTCAGAGAATTACAGCTCATTCTACTAGATCAGTTGCCACTTCTTGGGCTTTTAAGAATGAAGCTTCAGTTGATCAAATTTGCAAAACAGCAACTTGGTCTTCTTTGCATACTTTTACAAATTTTACCATTTTGATGTGTTTGCTTCCTCGGAAGCAGCCTTTGGTCCTTTGGTAGAAAGGTTCTTCAGGCAGTTGTCTCAGTTTGATTCTAATGCCTTTTTAAATTTAAGTTTTTTTTGGAATTTTTTAAAGAAAACTTAATTATTTTGGATTTAATTTCTCAGCAGATTTAGCTGTTGTTACATCATCTTGTTACAACATCTTGGGTATTATATCCCATACGTCACTAGCTCATGGACTCTTGCTACTTACATGAAAGAAAACATAATTTATGTAAGAACTTACCTGATAAATTAATTTCTTTCATAGTGGCAAGAGTCCATGAGATCCACCCTATTTTTTGTGGTTATGATTTTTTGTATAAAGCACTTTATTTTTTCCAGTTCCTCTTTTTGTATGCTTTTTACTCCTTCTTTTACACCTCACTTCTTGGCTACACGTTAAACTGGGGTATGATTGACGTGGGAGGTGTATTTGTAGGCATTTTGAGGTTTGGGAAACGTTGCCCCCTCCTGGTAGGAATATATATCCCATACGTCACTAGGTCATGGACTCTTGCCACTATGAAAGAAATGAATTTATCAGGTTACTTCTTACATAAATTGTTTTTTAAGATATATTTGAGTGCTACTTTGTCATATAGACAAGAACATTTTTTTAAAATAATTTGTCCCTTTAACTAAGGTATCTAGGCTGAACTGCAGTTGATTGCTGCAAATAAATTGAGATGATGGTGAAAAATATCCCACATTTATTTTTTAACAGGATAGTTTTATTAAAATATATTATGTAACATAGATTTTATATACATCTTCAATCACAATATTTTACTATTTTTATTTTTTTCTAATCATAGTAATGAAGTTGCTGGGCTGCCACATAATTATAGCAAATGCATTAGGGGTGTTATAAACATTTTAAATGTATGCTTAAAGGAATAGAAAAGTCAAAATTAAACTTGCATGATTCGGATAGAGCATTTCATTTTTAGACACTTTTAAATTCACTTCGATTTTCAAATGTACTTTGTTCTCTTGGTATCCATTGCTAAAAAAGGAATATGTACTTATCCTACACTAGTGGGAGATAGCTGGTGAAGGATGCCTACATACATGTGATTGGCTAACTAGATGTGTGTGGCTTCTAATCACCAGCTAGCTCCCAGTAGTGCATTGCTGATTATGAACCTACCTAGATATGCAAGAAAAGAGAGTACATTTCATAATATAAATACATTGAAATGTCTCTTTTAATTATAAATTCTGTCTGAACAATGAACATTTAATTTTGACTTTCAGTTTCCTTTAATGTAATGATTTAAAAAAAAAATAAACATTTAAATTTTTAATATAGTTCTATAATATTAAAACATCAAACATATATATTTTAGAAATGTTATATATATCCTGAGTATTTTTTAGAACATATGATAAACAAAGCTGTATTTTGTTATCAAATAAATATAGTAAGCATATTATTTAAAAATAGGTTGATTTGTAATGAGGTTTCTTCGTCTTAGTGTTCACAATTACACTCCCAGTGGGGGACCACTAAATACAGTAGAAATGCATAATGAACACGTGCATAATAAAAAGACAATGCAATTGGACTTACTCTGAATTTCAAATAAGCAGTAGATTTTTTTTTCTGACAAATATATCCCCCCTCCCCCCGTTTGATGCCCCCCTGTAACAGGTGACAGCCATCAGCTAATGACAGACTAGTATACGTATACCGTGTGAACTTGTGCACATGCTCAGTAGGAGCTGGTGCTAAAGAAAGTGTGGATATAAAAAGAATGGGCAAAATTTGATAATAGAAGGGAATTGGAAAGTCTCTTAAAACTGCAAGCTCTATGAATCATGAAAGCTTAATTTTGACTTAAGTGTCCCTTTAATTTTCAGTAAACAAACACAACTAATATAAAGAAGCATGAGTGTGTACAGAAAGTGATAAAATAAAGAGATCTGATTTTCCTGCAGGAACAAACTATTTTAGTTTCAAAGAACAAAACCAGCTATTTCATATACAAAAATAAACCAAAATAAGCAATTTCATATATATTTTATACACTGCAGCTGGGAGGATTGAGGATGGATCCATACACTGCAGCAGCATAATAATAATAATAATAATAATAATAATAATAATAAAAAGCCCTAAACCTACTGCATACTGGCAGACTCTCTGCCAGTACCTAAGATGGTGGTGATGGTGTGGGGGGCAAGAGAACGACTTGGGAGGTGGGAAGTGTCAGTTGGGAGGGTAATCTCTGCATTACAATAGTATTACCCTTAACAGCTTACTAATTAACCACTTCATTGCCGGGAATTTCAGAAGTGTGGTGCGCAGCTGTAGTTAGCAGCCTTCTAATTGCCAAAGACTAATTTCAAAGCCATGCATGTCTGCTATTTCTAAACAAAGTGGACCTTAAAGAACATTTTACAACCATTTATCTTATGACTGCAGTAGTAAATAATTTCAGTGAGAAACCCAAAGTTTGTAAAAGCATTAACAATTTCTTCTATATGATTGCATTTGGCGGCGAAATGGTGGCATGAAATATATCAACATGAGCCTAGATTAATACCTTGGTTTGTCTACTTTTTATATATATATATATATATATATATATATATATATATATATATATATATATAAATGGATAGAGGTCAGCACTACTGATTCAAAATTAGCCACCCAGGGTGCTTCCAAACAATTTGGTATTCAGAAGTTTAACAAAGGATGCACTCGCCAGGAATTGTAAATAAGTCACCTTTATTCCATGTGACGTTTCAGGATTTCACCCCCTTCCGCAGACAGAGAAAAAAAAAGATTTCTCTCTGTCTGAGGAAGGGGGTGAAATCCCAAAACGTCACATAGATAAAGGTGACTTATTTATGTAAGGGGGGTTGTGTGGGACGATGGGGTTCCTATTTGTGTAAATTTTAACGGTTATACGAACATTGGTGCTTTAATAATATCATCCCAAAGGGGTAAAATTAGACATTTGTCAACTAACCTACTATTTCTGAGTAGTCTCAGGTTCTGTCAGTAGGACAACAATAGTCATTATACGTCAATTCAACTCAGGGTGGTTGCAGACGTTACTTGAGCTTATGATCACTGTTGTGGTGGCAATTATATGCTCACCGAATATTTACTAGCAGAAGTGCACATAATAATAATTTAACTTGGGTTGGTTGCAGGCGTTACTTGAGCTCATGATCACTGTTGTGGTGGCAATTACATGCTAACCAAATATTTATTTGCAGAAGCGCACATAATAACTGCTATAATTGTAGCGCCCGATTGTGGTTGATTATTAGTATGGTGGCAATCATATACTAAATGAGTAGTTACTAACGGAAGCGCATATAATTTATATAATTGCAGCGCACGATAGGTCTAGGTGTTTGAGCCACACTGTTTTATACCACTAATCAGTGGATTTGATCCTTTATACAAGAGGATTAAATACAGAAAAGATATGTGAATTAACACCAAGCTAATTTATTTTAAATACAAGTAATATTGGACAGGCCAATTTATTATTAGATAAGCTTCTAGTAACAATCTGAAGATTTATATACCTTAAAACAATACTCAAGATTATACCAGGGTGTCTTAATAGGATTAGTCAAAGGATACACAACTAAGTATCGATAATTAATGAATGTGTGCAACACATAACTCACTGCATAACCTCAGCTGATGTAGTTACAGTTGCAAACGTGGACAAACAACTACTTTGTTGCCAACGTGATTATTGCAACTTAAAACAGCATTTTGGATTTTATGTGGTTCAATCACACATTATAGGTACTAAAAATAAAGTCATGACATGCACATGATATCATGTACCAGTATATATGTGAGACCATACTAAAATATTTGACTTTTTTATATTGGTAATAGACGCTCTGCTTATAGTTATACTTGAATGCACCAGTTACACACAGTGATAACATTATTAATAAACTACTGATTATGTGTGTTTCCTAATGTAATATGATATAAGGCCTGATAGCCAGTAATAGCCACTTTAATATTAGCAATAACTGCTCGTGATATTGGATTTTAACTTTTTTTACCCATCTTTTAAAGAGAAATAATAAAGGTTATATTTTATTTTATCCTGCCTCTAAACTAGTCTGGGCACAGAGTGCTGATAGAGCATTTTCTTTCTTTGGAATCTTTTTCCAAAACTTTTTTTCCTTGTAAAAAGGATGCACTCTCAGGAGTTTTAGTCAAACAGTGTCAACTTTTATTGGATGACGTTTCAGAGACAAACCGTCCCTTTCATCAGATCAATGTTGTGTATGTATATATATATATATATATATATATATATATATATGTGTGTGTGTGTGTGTGTATATTTAGTTGTAATAGGTAAATAAGGTTCTATTTTTGTTTAAATGGAGTGATAGAAAAAATGCCAAAATTTCTCTGAAATTCCCAGTACTAAAGGGGTTAAACATTTCCCCCGTACAGACCCGTTACCATTTCTTCTTGTGAACTGCATTCGGCAGCTTAGTGAGATGAAAAAGTTGGCCCTTGGGGCCTTCGGCTCTTTTCGAGCAAAATATCTGCTTGTGAAAGAGCGACACACTAAAATCCATGCAATGTGTTGCACTTCCAAGAGTAGAAATCGGGGGGGCAAAAGCTGCCGAATATACATGCCTAGTAGGTAGATAGTGTAAAATACACAAAACACTTTTTATCCTCATAGAAAAATGCCTGCATCCAAAATAGAGGAAATTGTAAGATACTATATGCTGAACGCAGCGTCATCTGCTTTGTATTGTCTGCAATATTTAATTTTCAAAGTATGCTCCCTGCTCCCTGTTAACTTCGCTCTCCGCAGCAAAGTTTCTCTATCCAGGGACCTCTATTACTTTCTACGGGAGAACATCTCAAAGTGATCGCCCCTTTTTAAAGAGAATTCCCTAAGTAAGCACGCACATACAATTTAAACATAAATCCATAGAATTATTTTTAGACAAGATTTTTCAAAATAAAATACAAAGCAAGTAATTTACAAAGTAATTTTTAACAGATTGGATACCTCTTTGAAGTAAATTTTGCCAATGTTCCACTGTTTAAAGTTTTAGGGACCCATTTATCCGGATGGAGCTTGAGGGCCCGTGTTTATAAAGACCGCTGCTCAATAACCTGTACGTCTGCTCTGAGCAGGCGGACAGACATCGCCGCAATTCAACCAGATCGAGTACGATCGGGTTGATTGACACCCCCCTGCTGGCGGCCGATTGGCCCCTAATCTGCAGGGGGCGTCGTTGCGCCAGCAGTTCACAAGAGCTGCTGGCGCAATGCTGAATACGGAGAGCGTATTGCTCTCCACATTCAGCGAGGTCTGTCGGACCTTTTTAAATAGACCCCCTTAAGTGGGTTGGTAAAAAAAAAAAACACTTCCATACAATAAGATAATAAAATAGCATTTTTGTAAAGACTCTTCTCTCTTCAGTCCATTTTAGCTTTGGTTCAGCCTTAGCCTGATTTAAACTTGCAAGTCTGTTTGGCTTATTTTCAAAAAGTCGTCTAAATAAGCTAATGCAGAGCAAACACAATTCTTGTATCTTTCTTGTGGACAACAATAAATGACATAGAAATTGAGAACCACCATGTGCAAGTCTTGTGTAAAAGAAGGATTCAGCCCTTCCAAGAGAGAGACATTTTTGAGGCTAGGGGAAACAGGGAGAGTTGCCTGTAAAAGAGGGACAATTAAAGGGAAATTAATTGAGATCTCTGTTAAAAACATGTGCTACATATTTTCAAGCAGGTTCCCTTTAATCTGCGTCGTATTTCGATGCACATTCAAAAAGAAATGCAAGGAAAATACGCTGCTAAAGTTTTAGCGAATGGCAGAGTTGCATGAAAAACGAGCAGTGTTTTCAAAATAACAACCAGAGAAATTGGGGTGTTTTTATATTTTTCTTATATGTTTTAAGCATTTTTCTTATGTTCTGTATTTTTTTTTCTGTAATAACTTAAAGGGACATTAAACATTAAATAAATGCTAGATAGAATGTTGCATTGAAAGAAAGGATTAGTCTGAGAATAACATAGATTATTTTAAAGTTTAATTAGTTGTTTAAATATTGACAAAATAAGTGTAACGTTATAGTGTCTATAAAACAATGGGAGCTGCCATGTTGTAACTTAGGTTACCTCATCTGCTTTGGCCAATTAGGGACAATTAAAATAAGGTCACTAGAGTGTGCAGCCAATGGCTGTGTGGAATAGAACAGTGTTCTGCTCTTCCATTTCTAAATGGAACTGAAAGGTTCTCAATGAAAGTATATTGCAGAGTTGTTGGTTTTGCTTTTTTTAAATAAATATAGTTTATTATTTTATATTACCATCTCAAAGTGTTTAATGTCCCTTAAAGGGGTTCTTGTGTGCCAAGACACATAAAAAAGACAAAATATTTAATTGGACTAAAAGATAAAATTATGTATTATGCATATACAAGTACTTTGTTTCTGCACTGCTGTCTGCCTCTATTTACTCTATTGCTTACAATAGTGCTTACCAGCTAGTAGGTGGCAAAGATTTGTGGCTAGAATACAAGTGTGTTTTTATTCTCTCTTGTTTTGTGAATAGCATTCCAAGTCAATTTGACTGCCTGAAGGGTGAAATATTGCAGCTGCATAGATTTTCCTACAACATTCATGCACTGGCTGAAGAGCTTCACATATCAGCTAGACCACTTTATTTTGAGGCAGGTTTTAATGCAAATTTTCAGGTTTGCTTGATGTAAAAAAAAAAAGGGGGATGATGTATTCAAAGGAAATATTAGAATGAGAATAGGATGTGTATTTTCAAATAATATTGTTTAAATATTGAATAAATAAGTTTAATGTTTTAGTGTTCATTAAGCAACAGGTGCTGTCATGTTCCAAACTAGGTTTCCTTTATCTAAACTTTTAAACTTAGACTAATTAGGGACAGCTATAAATGACTCTCTAAAATGTTCAAATAATTACTGTGTGGAATATAGCATTGTTAAGTCTGGAGTCTGTTCTTCTATTTTTAACATGAACAATTTTCAGAATTAAAACAGGAAAAGGGGAAAAATAAATAATGAAATTATATAGCAAATACATATATATATATATATACAGATACAAATACCTAAATCCGGAATCTAAACTTATTCTGAAATCCAAACTTTTCAGTAATATTTTTAAAAATATAAAATGATCAAAAATGACTATTTTCCCTGCCTGCAAGTCACAAACTATATTTAAATAAAACAACAACTATTACATTTCTGATTACAGTACTGTACTATTTTTCTAAAGGTATACAAAGTATTAAAATTATATGAAACTACCTTTAGGTTGCACATATAAGCTGTATTTTGATATAAATATTGCCTATACAACATAAGATATTGTTGTTTACACTTGGTTTTTTATATATATATATATATATATATATATATATATATATATATATATATATATATATATATTATACTAAACATAGTTAATATACTGTATATATATAAAAATTTCAGCATTGCCCACCAGACACAAGGTTACTATCATGTACAGGTTGTGAACATCCACATATGTTCATAGACACAAACACAATAGGCTGCTCTGCATATATGCTTATGTGCATCCTGTAGCAAATGGACGTTCATTTTGTAACCTAACTTACAGGCTTATCATGTAATTGCACTGTATTTTTTATTTATTATCTGTATATGTAGATAGATAGGTAGATAGATAGATAGATAGTATTGCAATATATGTGTTCTGTTTGTCTGTCTGTCTTTTTTCAATCTATCTATCCATATATCTATCTATCTATCATCTATCTCTATCTTTCAGCATCTGATAGACATTCCTACTGTAATCACATGTGCAATTTGGGCTGGGTGAGAGGGGCCCCAGCCCAGGGCCCGCTCTTTGGGCCCCCCCGCAATGTCAGCAGTGAGTTTATGAAATGGTGCAATGTATATGTTGTATTTAATTTATGAGAAGTGCTTATGGTATCAGGAGGTCTAATATTTTATGTGATTCTTTATATAGGTATCACTGACTGTTGGCAAAGGGGTGGGCCATACAAGGGAAGGGAATAAGGGCACTGGGCAGAAGGGCCCCAAAATTATATCTTGCCCAGGGCCCCACAAATGCTAAGGTTGGCACAGATCTTTAGTACAGTTGATGCAATTTCACAAACCTTCAATTTATGTATTCCATTGATTCCTTGATGATTTTGATTATTTCATTCACCTCTTTGTTATATAAAACAAACCATGACAACATTCTCATTTTACTTTACTAAAATATTATTAACTCTTTCTTTATTTTGATACCCAGTGGATCTCAAAACATCCTTTAAATATTGCCTCTATCATCTATCTGTCTTTCTATTATCTCTCTCTCTCTCTCTCTCTCTCTCTCTCTCTCTCTCTCTCTCTCTCTCTATATATATATATATATATATATATATATATATATATATATATATATATATCATCTATCTATCCATCCATCCAACTAATCTAATTTATCTATCATCTATATTATAACAATGTCGAAACATTCACACTAAATTGTAAGGTTGAAAATATATAATCCCCCTCCAACGCACACGCAAATGTTGTACACTTGAATATTCTTGCTGCGTCATCTAAGCTTAATTAGCTAAATAACCAATTATTTTAAAATAAAAGGGGTTAATATGCATGACTAAGCATGTTTAGTGTTAACATTTTTTTTTCATCTTTATTGGCCTGTCAAGCAGAGAAACAGTTAATACACCATTCACTGAATGTTCTTTAACAAAACCCTCTTTTATATATCTTTCCATGCTTATTACATTCTTCATGTTGAACTACTTCAACAGGTGTTTACTTAAAATGGCTGCCCCAAAAAGACTAGAACACTAAACCATGTTTACTGTGCTGCCTGCTGCTGTTACTACTACATTACGGAGCCGTTTGACATATTGTGAGCTTTGTGTGAGTGCTCAATGATCTGCCTCCCTCCCAGAATCAAAGAGCCGCACGGGTCATTGCAGGAAAGATAAAGAGCAAAATAGGTTCAAGGTACGAGGTTAGCTGTGTAACTAAACCGATAACTAATTTAAACAGCCGATAGGAGCTGTCCTGGGACAGAGGTAAAAGCTAAATAACACAGTTGCTTGAAAATCCTTTGGGAACCTGCATTAAAAAAAAATCCTTTCTAGTATGTTCTGTTCCCATTCCTCTTGTAGGTACATCTTAAAGGGATGCAAATGTGAATGTGGGTAGCTACTTTCTTGCCAGCAGTATAGCAACTTTTTTACATTTTAAAATCTATTTTTGTTATATATATTGGAAAAAATTAATACTGTTTTCATTCCTTATATATGTTGTACTGAAGTATATGGTATCAGTGTACCCTTGTGTTTTGCTTGTCAATTTCCTTTCTTTAACAACTAGTGTTCAAGACAGTTTCAAGACAACTAGTGTTCATACCTCCCCTGCCGGGAGTTTTTTTTTCTGCACATAGTTTTTGTTGGGGCTTAAAGGGAAATGAAACCCAAATGTTTTCTTTCATGATTTAGAAAGAGCATGCAATTTTAAACAACTTTCTAATTTACCTCTATAATCTAATTTGCTTCATTCTCTTGATGTTCTTTGCTGAAAAGAATATCTAGATAGGATCAGAAGCTGCTGATTGGTGGCTGCACATAGATGCCTCGTATGATTTGCTCAAAATGTGCATTGCCATTTCTTCAACAAAGGATATCTAAAAAAATAAACAAATTATATAATAGAAGTAAGTTGGAATGTTGTTTAAAATTGTATTCTCTACCTGAATCATGAAAGAAAGAAAAAAATGTGTTTAGTGTCCTTTTAACTTTTTCCTCACACTCCCTGTTTACAATGTCTGGATTTAATTTTATTCCATACACAGACATAAAAAAAAACCAGGCAATGGGCTGCAGTATGCAGCATAATTTATATGTGTGTTCTGTGATTATAAAATAAATACAATTACATTCAGCCTTGCATTCAGCAACAAATATGTCTGTGGTAGTGAATGAGTTAACGTGGTCCCTTTTTTCCTGTGCTGTTTGTCACTGTCACATCCTCTGTGATTGAACTTGCTGTACCAATCCTATTTCATCCCCAGGATCATCAGGAGTTTGTTCACAGTAGACTACTGAGGCAATACTGCCAGTTATACCCCAAGGTTAAAATGGCATCTTTTGCTTCCTATTTACCTTGGCAAACACATGTGATCATGTGGAGGGCGAAGGGCACTGTGACCTCAATGGGAAGAATTTGCTGCTACCTGGGTCCCTCCTGTTTAGTTTAAGTCTGGGGGGGCACAGGGCCAAAGGTTTGAAGATTAAAATGTAAACAGCAGAATTTATTATAATTACAAGAGTGTTTCAAATTATTTCCTTAAACTGAAGCATAATTTACCTCTAGTCAAGGTCTCTATTGGTGGTGAAAAAGGAAACTGCTTGACCTCTAAGTGACCTCTGATCCTTAGGGTCAGAACCCATGGAATGCGCAGATGTCATGGTTCATAAGTAAGGACAGAAAAGCTCGGAATTCCCAGGCAGAGAGGCGCCAGTGTGTGGATGGATCTAACATGTACACCTTCCCACCCCCCACACATGTTGTACATTCTTGTCTAACATGTATGTGCCCATCCCAGACTCCACTGTGGGACCCTTTACACAGGCTCACCTCTGATTGAGTGGAAACAAATGAGTTGTTATATGCTGCAGCAAAGTGTATGGCCCAATATTTATGTTTTATCTCTGTTTTTTTCTTGTTTTGAAAGTGCCAAAACCTGCTTTTTAGTGCTATGGAATATCAGTAATACACAGCTGACGGCTTTTGTAAATGTATTTGATTTACATATCCGCAGAATAAACGAAAAGTTGAGTTTTAAAATGGTGGCCCTTGTTTTTTTACATTACTTAAAATGTTTCCTTCCTATGGTGTTGCAAATTAGCTATAATTTCTTCTTGCCTTGCGTTCATAATTACGCCTGTTTACATAAATTAAATACATTATATGTAATAACAACTAATTTAAAAGTTAGAGCAGCAAACCACTAATCTGTCTATTATCCATTTTACTCACTATTTTTTCACCTCTTATTGTGACCAATTGTATATCCATGAGATGGGAACGTTTTAAGATATTTTAACTTCCCAGGGGCATAAATTAAAAATTAGAACATTGGGATTAGCACAATAAAGTTAGTAATAGTAATGTAATAGACACACTTTCCCTTTCCTTCACAGACAGCTGAGAGGGATAGCACTTTAACCTCTTCAGTGCTTAAGATTATGTATTGCACAGGAATTTGTTTCTGAGCTATGCAGCCCCTGATGGTCAACCAGGTCAAAGGTCAAACAAAATAGTTGAGCTACAAACTCCTTTCATACCAAGCCTCTCCTGATCAAAGGACCCCCAAATTAGTTTGGCTTTCAATCACTATAATTGTCAGCCTGGCTTGGAGCAGAAGGAAAATTATTTTAGATCCTGCTTCCAATTTTAAAGGTAGTGTATTAAAGGGCAGTGTTTGACTGGCAGACTCCAGTTTCCATATGTGTCTAATGCAATGATACGGAGCAGTCTCAGTATAAACCCTAAAATGAAAAGATTACTAGCTAACAAATTGCTTTACTCCTGTAGTATTTTCTCAGATCGGTAGCAACACTATTTCTTCCTTTTAATTAGGAACATTTTACTGTTTTAGTAGTGCTTTCTTATAAATGTATATTGGTGTGTTTTAATGCATATGCATTGCAAAATAAACAATTACTTTATAAAAGAGGATAATATTAATAAAGTTATGATGAGCCCTAGAGTTTTGGAATCTCTATGGTATCTATGTACTGATTAAGGGCTAGATTGCAAGTGGAGCGCTAATTTACCACACATTACAAGTGGCTGGTTTTTACTACCGCAAGCTCACAATAGCAATTAGCGCTCAGAAAATTAACCAGAGATCAGATATCTGGTTAATTTTCTAAAAGTGCCCCAAATGCCCCAAAATAAAGAGCCTTATATTTTTTATGAAAAAAAAAATGTTAGCTTTTTTTTTCTTCATAAATAAATACTGCACGTAGCAGTTTCTAGGGGTTTAAAGTGGCGGTGTGGGGTGTTAGGGGAAAAAAGAAACGGTACTGAAAAGTGCCTTTACATTGCAGTCTATGGGAACTGTGTGTTCCCAGTAAATATATATGTTTATATACAAATATATGTAATGTGTTAATATGTGTATATACACGTATTAACACATACATATTTATGCTGCCCATCGCTGCATGACTTACCCCCTTCGCTGTGCTAGAGCGAGGTCACATTAGCATTGCAGCAAACTCATAATACCAGCGTTCATTTGCGTGCGCTGGTATTACAAAGTGGAGCGCAAATGTTGCTTTTAGTGAAAGCGATATTTTGCACTCCACTTGTAATCTGGCCCTAAGTAGGCAAAAGTTTTAGATATTTGTCAGATTCTCTTATTTCTTTGTTCATATTCTTGCAGCAATAATTATGTTTAAGAGATCAGAACACTTGTGATGAGTGTCTATATTCATATTCAAAATTCCTATATCTTCAATTTAATCAATCAATTTATCTATATTTTTAACTAAAATAAAGCACAAATACATATAACAGAGGTTAATTCATTGTTTTAAAACAAAACAAAAATATTATTAAATGAGAGTTTAATTCTAAAGAGAATGTTTTGAACAATAAATAAAGGAAGACAGATAATTTGACTGCATAGTAAAACCATTTGGCCCACCTAGTCTACCATAGAAAATGAATGTTAGAGGGGTTTATTGTACAGCTTCATAAAGACAGTATGTTCTTTGCCTCCCATTCAGACCTTAGGTCTTCATCCCAGAGAGGAGAGAGATGTAAGAGAATTTGAGGCCCACGAGTAATATGCAGTGAGAGATATCTGCGCAGTGAAAGAGGCCTTTGTTTCTGGGTGTGTATTTAAGGCCAGAGCGATAGATCGGGAGGGATACTCAGGGATATCGACTATGTGATGGATTCATTACATTCCCACAAACTTGCAATCTAAAGCTTGTTTGATTAAGTCCATGTTACCATGACAACAGAATGAGGCCTTCTGACCTGTGACCCTACTGAAAGGCAAAGAGGGACATGATCCTAGATTTGAGCCACCTATTGCAGGGCTCCTGGCCTGGGGCAGGGAAATATCTCTTAGAGGTGAAGGGCTACTCAAATTGTATTTATTTTAGACATTTTCTTCAGGAAGCAACCAAACATCCTATTTCCGTGTGTGCCCTTGGTGACCCTTTTCTTGGCAAATTCTGCCTTCACCCTCATTCATTTATGAGACAGCAAATGTATACAATACTTATAATAAAAATAAATAAAACAATAATATATATTTATATATATATATATATATATATATATATATATATATATATATATATAACATTATTAATTCAATACACTTGCTGTATTTCATAGTGTCCTTCATGAGTCATCTGTGTGATGCAAATACACAAAGATTAAAAATGTGTATGCTGTAAAGGACAATACGATCACAAATGTTCATTCATAGTTTTTGCTCAGATAATTAAATTAGCAACATCATTTTAAATAATTCTTTGTAAAAATTCTCAAATCATAAAGGCAGAAGTGATCATTTCCTTTCATTTTCTTAATATTGATTTCTAATTTGCTACCTACTCTAAAATGTGGTTATAAACAAACATTGATCTAAACATGTCTTGAAAGCACTGCAAAGGGAATATTTGAAATGTGTAAAATATTGGGGTAGATCATGTAAAGGTTTCAGGTATATGGGATTAAATCTCACTGGGCCTCACTACTCTTGCAAATTGTCATTAGTCTAATATTTATTAACAAAGGGTCTAAAGCTCAGATTGAAGCTCAGCACCTTAGGAGCTATTAGGTCTGCTTATATTTGGTTGTATGCTTTATTATGAGGATATGAGGCACAAGTTTAAAAATAGTTTGTAATAACTTTTAAAAAAAACTTACCCATATGAATTGGCATCCTAAACATACTTACAAATATCTATTTGTGTCAACCTCACCAGGTTTATAATGGTTCTGAAACACATTTTTTTCGTGGACCAAAGTGCTGAAAGCCTTTTTTTGCATTCTGCTGAAATGTGATTCATCTTTAAACATGCCCAATAAATGCCTTTTTTTAGGCAACAAGAAAATACTGTAAGACCATTTTGAAATAGAAAGGCCATTTAAACTTGTTTTCATAATTACAATGATATAAAATAAGACAGTATGCACAAATATAAAGTGCATAAAACTCCCATTGCATTGTGTACTCAATGAATTTAATGCAATTAGTATTACTTAAAGGGACAGTCTACACCTTAGTCATCTTAAAGTCTTACTTTAGATTAAGCTGCAAATAGCCTCCTGCACCCCTTTATATAACATGCAGCAAAAACAGTAATAAAAATTATTTTAAAATGACTATTGGTCACTTTGAAATGGCTGCCTACTGATGACATCATGATCTGGGCTGCATCTATGCACTCTGCTGAATAACATTGACAGTCTATTGAATCCAATTAGTGAGTCTTTTGTAACTAGTGAAGCCTTTAATGTAGCCCAGATTGTGATGTCATCAGTGGGTGGAGCTTGGTAGCCATTTCAATGCGACTAGAAACAATAGACATTTTAAAATAACTTTTTTACTGTTACTGCTGCATAAAATAGAAAGGAAGCAGGAGGATATTTGTAGCTTAATCTAAAGTAAGACTTTAAGATGACTAAGTTGTAGACTGTCCCTTTAAAGGACCACTAAATACAGTAGATTTGCACAATCAACAAATACATGACAAAAAGACAATGCAATAGGACCTAGGGCTCGATGATTGAAAGCTCTCTGGGCTGGCGAGATTACTAAAGAATGCTCGCCAGTCCTTCTATTTCCCTGGTGGAATGATCTAAAGCCACTTTTTTACTCTGTAAACAGGGTTTCTCGCTAAGGGGCGTATACTCCATTTTCATGTGAAATGTGCACAACAAAATTCGTATTTTAAACATGATACAAAACAAATATTTGAACCATTCACACAAAAATAAGCAGGAAAAAAATGCACCTTCCTCTAACCTTGGGAGCTGCCATTATGGAACTTAGGTTGCACTGCCGGTATCTGAAAGAGAGTTGCTGCTCATGTGCCAACACGTCAGCACTGGAATGTGGTGAAAGATACATTTCAGCATGGCGGCACCCATGACTAGAGGGACGCAGGGAATAACCTCAGTACTAAGCTTATAAATGTACTTAGGGCTCGATGATTGAAAGCTCTCTGGGCTGGCGAGATTATTAATAAACGCTCGCCAGTCCTTCTATTTCCCTGGTGGGATGATCCAAATCCATTTTTTACCCTGAAAACAGGGGCGTATACTGCATTTTCATGTGAAATATGCACAACAAAATTCGTATTTTAAACATGATATAAAACAAATATTTGAACCATTCACACAAAAATAAGCAGGAAAAAAATGTATTGTTAAGGTGCATCAAAAACAGTAAAAAAATCTTCACCAAAAATCGTCTGTTAAAAAAAAAGTTAAAATTGTATGTAATTTACACAGGAATAAATCAAATTAAATATGCACAGCGTAAATCGTAATTGTAGTACACTGGATGTGCGAAAATCACACAGAAATTTGAATTTCTAAATACAAAATGCAAAGCGTAATTGTTGTTTTTTCATAAAATGGGCTGAACAAGGAGCGTAACATGGGCGTTGCATGGGCGTATATGAAAGGGTCTCTATAATCCCAGCACAATTCTATAAAGATTTTCGCTCTGTTTTTCTCAAAACACTCAAAATAATTATAACCCTAATAGATAAACACATATATATGAAAATATAGGCGAATATAAGATGCTCAATGCAGAAAGCAGCATAATGGGAGTTATATTGGCTGCAAGATTCTAATTTTAATGTGCTCTCCCTGCTCCCTGCTAACTTCGCTCTAAAGAGCAAAGTGTCCCTATCCAGCGAGCTCAAATACTTTTAATAGGAGCCATCTCGCCACTCGCAGGGACTGCCCCTTTTTTACTATCATTCCACTGGGGCAGCATTGTGAGAGTCGGCGAGAAAAAGTGGCTTTGAGCAGGCGAAGTTTATATCATCGAGCCCTTAGTCTGAACATCAAATGAGTAGTAAGTTTTTTTTTCTGACAAATTTCAAACATGTCTATTTCCACTCCTCCTGTATCATGTGACAGCCATCAGCCAATCACAAATGCATATACGTATAGTCTGTGAATTCTTGCACATGCTCAGTACAAGCTGGTGACTCAAAAAGTGTAAATATAAAAATATAAAAAAGTGTAAATTGGAAAGTTTTTAAAATTGTATGCTCTATCTGAATCATCTCTTGAGTGTCCCTTTAAATAAACACAATATAATGCATGTCTTAGTAACTTCAGAATTCCCTTTTTTTATATTTTATTTTTTTACTTGTGTATGTAAGAAAACAAAGGCAAATGTATTGAATTTCAGTTCATTATCTTTGCTGAGTTAAATACAAAGGTCTAAGATGATATAAAATCTGAATTGCATTTTTCCGCTTAATAGAACTATACCTTTCTTGCTATCAAAACCAGAAATGTGCATCCCAAAGTGAGCAGCAGAGCTTCTATTGGTATTTTAACCAGTATAAATTCCATAATAGGTATCATAGAACCAGTACTCTTGCAGTAAGTAGCAGGTTGTCTTAAAAACAAACTTGAATGCACCTAGCCCGCTGTCTCAAGTGTTTTATTCCCATAAAAACAATATTTAGTGGAAACAAGAGTTAGGCACACATCTGTGAAACATTTTTCTCATTGTTCTTTTTTATCCTCTAATTAGCTGGTGCAATAAAAGTGCAGTCTAAAATAGCAATAAAACTAGTGGCTGATTTGTGAAAATTCAGAATTGTAGGAAGAAAATCACTTCTCTATAATTACAGTATGCATGTGGCTGTGAGGTAAAATTGCTCAAATTACACAATTTTATGCTGCAAGTGTGTGCAGTAATTTTAAGGAATTGTATAATTATATAAATGTTTTTGTAATAACTAAGGTGATTTCTTTCAGACAACATTGATTAATGTTGTTTTTATTATTGTAAAAAGTAGGTAAAATACAAATTAAAGAAAGACAAAAAATATAGAAAAAACTGATTTAATATAATTAATAATTGGATCATTATTTCACAAAAGTAAATATGCACTGTAATTTTGAAAATAAATGTATATTTAACATATAATCTCCTTTTAATTAAAATAATCTAGAATTTTTCATTTTAAACATAAAATGGTAGGGAAAAAAAAGTATTTTCAGTAAACTCTTATAACTTCACATTTTGTAATTTTTTATGTTGGCAAAATATGCAGACAATTTCAATGCAATTGTGAATATCTCAAACTTTTAATTGATTTTTATTCTTATCACATCCATCTAAATAGCATAAAACCACTCCAATTACCATCTATGTAAATTAATACTTTTGCACATTAGTTAACTAATCAAACCCCACTTATTATTACATGACTGAAATAAACAAGTTCACAGAAAATTATGATTTTTATATCAAGGTTCATCTTGGTTTTTTCATTTAAAATAATAAATGCATTTGGATTTTTTTCATATAAATTTAAAGAGCAATCTACAGAATATTATATATATATATATATATATATATATATATATATGTATATATATATATATATATATATATATATATATATATATATATATATATATATATTTATATATCAATAGTTGTGGGATATTTATTTTTTTAATAGAATTAAACAAAATATGTATGAATGAAGATACTGCAATTTTGTGAATGGGTAAATTTAGGAATATTACAATAGTCTGTAACAAAACATTTATGGAAGAAACCCTAAGTGGTTTCCTATGTTTGGAATGTTGAGTACAATGAATTTTGGATTATGAAATTTTGTCAGTAGAACAGAAACCAATTAGCATCCCGTACACAAGAAGCCAGATCTTATTTCCAGGCTGGGAAGGAAGAGGAAGCGTTGGTGTGGATTTTATTGAGCTGGTCTCATAGAGAGCTGTAAAGGATGGGAGCAGGAAGCCTGGAGGATACAGTCATCCTTTTTATTCACAAAGCTAGGATCAGATGTCAAACCACACACTGCAATCTGTTACAGCGAATACCAGGAGGGCGGCAGGGAGGGGCATTGAGCCCCCTAGAGACTGCCTTGCAGAATGCCAGAAAATGTACTGCCAGGAATCCACACCAGAGGTGGCTGCAAGAACCTTTGGTGTCTCTTAAAACCAAAAAAATGCCCTAACAACCAACAACTGTTATTGTCAAAGTGAAATTACACAGTGCTATTATAGTTTATATGATACATATTTTTAATTTACAATGATAGATTTGTTCATCTACATAGGTCACACAAATGAATCAAAATTCGTCATCGCACCTGCCCCATAGAATCATTATTGGTAGAAAACTAAATAATTATACATCTCTAACCTTCATGCTATGTAAGAAATACTGTTCTAAAACATTTTGTAGCGTAATATGTACATTTACAGAGTTCCATACTGTCCTGAAGTTTGTGGGATAGTCACAGTTTTAATGTTCTCTCCCACTGACCCTCCCACAAAGTCTCCCTAGCTAATTTATGTGAAACCGGGTAACACCTGACCAGAAAATCCCACCCCATCTCCACCCTTGGGCTGCTCAGGTGCACTTCCAGCTCTACACACACACTACAAATACTTCTGTCCCAATAAGTTCAGACTCTGCCCTGGCCACTTAGACTCCTACATAACCAATCAGACACTACCCTCATACAGCCCTGACTACCCAGACCAATCCCTAACCACAGGGAATCTATTCTCTGTCCTGGCCAATCAGAATCCTCCTTAAAAACCAAGACCCCACTCCCAGAAAGCCCAGACTCCACCCTGACCAACTAGACAACATCCTAGCCACACAGACCCTGCCCTGACCACTCATGATCCTCCCTAAACACACATACCCTACCACCAGAAAGACAAGACTCTGCTCTAGCCAAACAGACAACACCCTGATTATTCCAGTCCCAAAAGTTGTCAATGTTGGAAGGTACACTTTAAATAGAGAAACTTCTGAAAGAACAGAAATGTAATATTTTAGATAAATCCCTAAACAATATTAACCTGTTAAGAAAGAGTATATATATATATATATATTTATATATATAAAGTTCCAATAATTTGGGCACTCACGTGTGCAAGTTCAATTCCTTTATTGAATATCATAGTTGCCTAACTAACAAAGCCACACTTGCTACCTATATACCCAATGGTTCTTTCCCTTGCTTTGTGATAACACATACCTGTCTGTATTCACATTTACAGACAGAAACAAATCAAGACAAAAGGAATTAAGAACGGGACTAGATTATCTATTTCCTTTACAAATGCTTCACATATAGCACTGTTTTTCAACAATTCATTTGCCCTTTATAAAACACTCACTATTGATGTAACACTCTACTTCTAATTAAGATAAACACTTCCTGTACTTCCCATACCCTCTCCCTGCATGCTTTGCTGTCACGTTATCAAGCCACTGACTACACAGCCAGTGTTTGCTACTGCTTTCCCCTTTTGATTGGGTGAAGTATGCTCACATGGGACCATTGTTATCATTACAGGTATGCGCCTTGTGTTAAAATAACATGATCGCTCCTTACTAAAATAATGTATTCCTAGTAAGAATGTCATAGATGCCCTATGCTTCATCATCAGACCGGGGTTTCTACGTTATTTAAAGCTTCCCACGAGTATAGTCATGTGATTCTGGATCGTCATTCCAGTTAAGTAACGTGCATGAATATACATCAATACCCCCTCAGTTTAAATCTAGATATTGTTCCCAAACCGATTATAATTAATATAGGGAGACTATACTAGTATTTTTTATTTTGATGCTATATTTGATAAATGTACAACACTAATGGGAGTGGTTAAAGGGACATGAAACCCAAAACATTTCTTTCACGATTGAAGCATACAATTTTAAACAACTTTCCAATTTACTTCTATTAACAATTTTGCTTAATTCTCTTGGTATCCTTTATTGAAGCAGCAGCAATGCACTACTGAGAGTTAGCTTAATACAATGATAAGCCAATAACAAGAGGAATATACGTGCAGCCATCAATCAGCAGCTAGCTCCCACCTACTGAGCCTATCTAGATATGCTTTCGCACAAAGTATACCATGAAAATGAAGCAAATTAAGTAATCAAAGTAAATTGGAAAATTGTTTAAAATTGTATGCTCTATTTGAATCATCAAATAAAACATTTGGGTTTTGTTTCCTTTTAAGTGTGTTCTGTTATTACACTGACATCTCCCATATTCCTATTGGGTATCATTAACCTACAAGAAATATTGATTTATAGATACACAATTACACATTGTCACTAGGGTTGCCAGGTGTCTTCGACAAAAAACATAATTTATGCTTACCTGATAAATTTATTTCTCTTGTAGTGTATCCAGTCCACGGATCATCCATTACTTATGGGATATTAACTCCTCCCCAACAGGAAGTGCAAGAGGATTCACCCAGCAGAGCTGCTATATAGCTCCTCCCCTAACTGCCATTACCAGTCATTCGACCGAAAACATGCAGAGAAAGGAAAACCATAGGGTGCAGTGGTGACTGTAGTTTAATGGAAAAATTACCTGCCTTAAAGTGACAGGGCGGGCCGTGGACTGGATACACTACAAGAGAAATAAATTTATCAGGTAAGCATAAATTATGTTTTCTCTTGTTAAGTGTATCCAGTCCACGGATCATCCATTACTTATGGGATACCAATACCAAAGCTAAAGTACACGGATGACGGGAGGGACAGGCAGGCTCTTTATACGGAAGGAACCACTGCCTGAAGAACCTTTCTCCCAAAAAAACAGCCTCCGAAGAAGCAAAAGTGTC
Source organism: Bombina bombina (assembly GCF_027579735.1). Taxonomy (NCBI): domain Eukaryota; kingdom Metazoa; phylum Chordata; class Amphibia; order Anura; family Bombinatoridae; genus Bombina; species Bombina bombina. The sequence goes on along the minus strand of NC_069500.1, from coordinate 417,505,348 downwards.
AAATTTGTAAAATTTGGAAAAAGTATGAAGAGAAGACCAAGTTGCAGCCTTGCAAATCTGTTCAACAGAAGCCTCATTCTTAAAGGCCCAAGTGGAAGCCACAGCTCTAGTAGAATGTGCTGTAATTCTTTCAGGAGGCTGCTGTCCAGCAGTCTCATAGGCTAACCGTATTATGCTACGAAGCCAAAAGGAGAGAGAGGTAGCCAAAGCTTTTTGACCTCTCCTCTGACCAGAATAAACGACAAACAGGGAAGACGTTTGTCAAAAATCCTTAGTTGCCTGTAGATAAAATTTCAGGGCACGGACTACATCTAGATTGTGTAGCAGACGTTCCTTTTTCGAAGAAGGATTAGGACACAAAGATGGAACCACAATCTCTTGATTGATATTCCTGTTAGTGACCACCTTAGGTAGGAACCCAGGTTTAGTACGCAGAACTACCTTGTCTGAATGAAAAATCAGATAAGGAGAATCACAATGTAAGGCAGATAACTCAGAGACTCTTCGAGCCGAGGAAATCGCCATTAAAAACAGAACTTTCCAAGATAACAACTTGATATCAATGGAATGAAGGGGTTCAAACGGAACCCCCTGTAAAACATTAAGAACTAAGTTCAAACTCCATGGTGGAGCAACAGTTTTAAACACAGGCTTGATCCTAGCTAAAGCCTGACAAAAAGCTTGAACGTCCGGAACTTCTGACAGACGTTTGTGTAAAAGAATGGACAGAGCTGAAATCTGTCCCTTTAAGGAACTAGCGGATAAACCCTTTTCTAAACCTTCTTGTAGAAAAGACAATATCCTCGGAATCCTAACCTTACTCCATGAGTAACTCTTGGATTCGCACCAATATAAGTATTTGCGCCATATCTTATGGTAAATCTTTCTGGTAACAGGCTTCCTAGCCTGTATTAAGGAATCAATAACTGACTCAGAAAAACCACGTTTTGATAAAATCAAGCGTTCAATTTCCAAGCAGTCAGCTTCAGAGAAATTAGATTTTGATGTTTGAAGGGACCCTGGATCAGAAGGTCCTGTTTCAGAGGTAGCGACCAAGGTGGACAGGATGACATGTCCACTAGATCTGCATACCAAGTCCTGCGTGGCCATGCAGGCGCTATTAGAATCACTGATGCTCTCTCCTGTTTGATTCTGGCAATCAATCGAGGAAGCATCGGGAAGGGTGGAAACACATAAGCCATCCCGAAGGTCCAAGGTGCTGTCAAAGCATCTATCAGAACCGCTCCCGGATCCCTGGATCTGGACCCGTAACGAGGAAGCTTGGCGTTCTGTCGAGACGCCATGAGATCTATCTCTGGTTTGCCCCAACGTCGAAGTATTTGGGCAAAGACCTCCGGATGAAGTTCCCACTCCCCCGGATGAAAAGTCTGACGACTTAAGAAATCCGCCTCCCAGTTCTCCACTCCCGGGATGTGGATTGCTGACAGGTGGCAAGAGTGAGACTCTGCCCAGCGAATTATCTTTGATACTTCCATCATTGCTAGGGAGCTTCTTGTCCCTCCCTGATGGTTGATGTAAGCTACAGTCGTGATGTTGTCCGACTGAAACCTGATGAACCCCCGAGTTGTTAACTGGGGCCAAGCCAGAAGGGCATTGAGAACTGCTCTCAATTCCAGAATGTTTATTGGTAGGAGACTCTCCTCCTGATTCCATTGTCCCTGAGCCTTCAGAGAATTCCAGACAGCGCCCCAACCTAGTAGGCTGGCGTCTGTTGTTACAATTGTCCAGTCCGGCCTGCTGAATGGCATCCCCCTGGACAGATGTGGCCGAGAAAGCCACCATAGAAGAGAATTTCTGGTCTCTTGATCCAGATTCAGAGTAGGGGACAAGTCTGAGTAATCCCCATTCCACTGACTTAGCATGCACAATTGCAGCGGTCTGAGATGTAGGCGTGCAAAGGGTACTATGTCCATTGCTGCTACCATTAAGCCGATCACCTCCATGCATTGAGCTACTGACGGGTGTTGAATGGAATGAAGGACACGGCATGCATTTTGAAGCTTTGTTAACCTGTCTTCTGTCAGGTAAATCTTCATTTCTACAGAATCTATAAGAGTCCCCAAGAAGGGAACTCTTGTGAGTGGAAAGAGAGAACTCTTCTTTTCGTTCACCTTCCATCCATGCGACCTTAGAAATGCCAGTACTAACTCTGTATGAGACTTGGCAGTTTGAAAGCTTGAAGCTTGTATCAGAATGTCGTCTAGGTACGGAGCTACCGCAATTCCTCGCGGTCTTAGTACCGCCAGAAGAGCACCCAGAACCTTTGTGAAGATTCTCGGAGCCGTAGCCAATCCGAATGGAAGAGCTACAAACTGGTAATGCCTGTCTAGAAAGGCAAACCTTAGATACCGGTAATGATCTTTGTGAATCGGTATGTGAAGGTAAGCATCCTTTAAATCCACTGTGGTCATGTACTGACCCTTTTGGATCATGGGTAAAATTGTCCGAATAGTTTCCATTTTGAACGATGGAACTCTTAGGAATTTGTTTAGGATCTTTAAATCCAAGATTGGCCTGAAAGTTCCCTCTTTTTTGGGAACCACAAACAGATTTGAGTAAAACCCTTGTCCTTGTTCCGACCGCGGAACCGGATGGATCACTCCCATTAATAAAAGATCTTGTACGCAGCGTAGAAACGCCTCTTTCTTTATTTGGTTTGTTGACAACCTTGACAGATAAAATCTCCCTCTTGGGGGAGAGAATTTGAAGTCTAGAAGGTATCCCTGAGATATGATCTCTAACGCCCAGGGATCCTGGACATCTCTTGCCCAAGCCTGGGCGAAGAGAGAAAGTCTGCCCCCCACTAGATCCGTTCCCGGATCGGGGGCCCTCGATTCATGCTGTCTTAGGGGCAGCAGCAGGTTTCCTGGCCTGTTTGCCCTTGTTCCAGGACTGGTTAGGTCTCCAGCCTTGTCTGTAGCGAGCAACAGCTCCTTCCTGTTTTGGTGCAGAGGAAGTTGATGCTGCTCCTGCTTTGAAATTACGAAAGGAACGAAAATTAGACTGTCTAGCCTTAGGTTTGGCTCTGTCTTGAGGCAGGGCATGGCCTTTACCTCCTGTAATGTCAGCGATAATTTCTTTCAACCCGGGCCCGAATAAGGTCTGCCCTTTGAAAGGTATATTAAGCAATTTAGATTTAGAAGTAACGTCAGCTGACCAGGATTTTAGCCACAGTGCTCTGCGTGCCTGAATGGCGAATCCGGAATTCTTAGCCGTAAGTTTAGTTAAATGTACTACGGCATCTGAAATAAATGAGTTAGCTAACTTAAGGGCTTTAAGCTTGTGTGTAATCTCATCTAATGGAGCTGATTCAAGTGTCTCTTCCAGAGACTCAAACCAAAATGCTGCTGCAGCCGTGACAGGCGCAATGCATGCAAGAGGTTGCAATATAAAACCTTGTTGAACAAACATTTTCTTAAGGTAACCCTCTAACTTTTTATCCATTGGATCTGAAAAGGCACAGCTATCCTCCACCGGGATAGTGGTACGCTTAGCTAAAGTAGAAACTGCTCCCTCCACCTTAGGGACCATTTGCCATAAGTCACGTGTGGTGGCGTCTATTGGAAACATCTTTCTAAATATCGGAGGGGGTGAGAACGGCACACCGGGTCTATCCCACTCCTTAGTAACAATTTCAGTAAGTCTCTTAGGTATAGGAAAAACGTCAGTACTCGCCGGTACCGCAAAATATTTATCCAACCTACACATTTTCTCTGGTATTGCAACTGTGTTACAATCATTCAGAGCCGCTAACACCTCCCCTAGTAATACACGGAGGTTTTCCAGCTTAAATTTAAAATTTGAAATATCTGAATCCAGTTTGTTTGGATCAGAACCGTCACCCGCAGAATGAAGCTCTCCGTCCTCATGTTCTGCAAATTGTGACGCAGTGTCTGACATGGCCCTAATATTATCAGCGCACTCTGTTCTCACCCCAGAGTGATCACGCTTACCTCTTAGTTCTGGTAATTTAGCCAAAACTTCAGTCATAACAGTAGCCATATCCTGTAATGTGATTTGTAATGGCCGCCCAGATGTACTCGGCGCTACAATATCACGCACCTCCCGAGCGGGAGATGCAGGTACTGACACGTGAGGCGAGTTAGTCGGCATAACTCTCCCCTCGTTGTTTGGTGAAATATGTTCAATTTGTACAGATTGACTTTTATTTAAAGTAGCATCAATACAGTTAGTACATAAATTTCTATTGGGCTCCACTTTGGCTTTAGCACATATAGCACAGATATCTTCCTCTGAATCAGACATGTTTAACACACTAGCAAATAAACTAGCAACTTGGAAATACTTTTCAAGTAATTTACTATAATATGAAAACGTACTGTGCCTATAAGAAGCACAGAAAAAGTTATGACAGTTGAAAATTAATAAACTGAAAAGTTATAGCATCAAATCTTTGTAAAAAACACAATTTTAGCAAAGGATTGCTCCCATTAGCAAAGGATAACTAACCCTGATAGCAGAAAAAAAAAAAAAATAAATACAGAAATAAACGTTTTTTTATCACAGTCAACTACAATCTCACAGCTCTGCTGTGAGTGATTACCTCCCTCAAAACAAGTTTTGAAGACCCCTGAGTTCTGTAGAGATGAACCGGATCATGCAGGGAAGACAATAAACTTCTGACTGAATCTCCCCCTCACACATAACAGTGAGAGAGATCAGTAAACTGTCATAAATTAAATAAAACGACTGCCAAGTGGAAAAAAAAAAATAGTGCCCAAAACATTTTTTCACCCAGTACCTCAGAAAATTAAACGATTTTACATGCCAGCAAAAAACGTTTAACATTAATAAATTGAGTGTTATTAAAAAGCCTGTTGCTAGTCCCTGCAAATTAGGCTAAAGTTTTATGCATACAGTATAATTCCAGTGAAGTGCCATTCCCCAGAATACTGAAGTGTAAAATATACATACATGACAGCCTGATACCAGTTGCTGCTACTGCATTTAAGGCTGAGTTTACATTATATCGGTATGGCAGAATTTTCTCATCAATTCCATTGTCAGAAAATAATAAGCTGCTACATACCTCTTTGCAGATTAATCTGCCCGCTGTCCCCTGATCTGAAGTTTACCTCTCCTCAGATGGCCGAGAAACAGCAATATGATCTTAACTACTCCGGCTAAAATCATAGAAAAACTCAGGTAGATTCTTCTTCAAATTCTACCAGAGAAGGAATAACACACTCCGGTGCTATTATAAAATAACAAACTTTTGATTGAAGGTATGAAACTAAGTATAATCACCACAGTCCTCTCACACATCCTATCTATTCGTTGGGTGCAAGAGAATGACTGGTAATGGCAGTTAGGGGAGGAGCTATATAGCAGCTCTGCTGGGTGAATCCTCTTGCACTTCCTGTTGGGGAGGAGTTAATATCCCATAAGTAATGGATGATCCGTGGACTGGATACACTTAACAAGAGAAATACCGGACAGATAAGCGGGGTGGGGGGGAGATTTAAAACAAAAAAGCGTGTATACATATATATATATATATATATATATATATATATATATATATATATACATATATATATATATACATATATATATATACATACATATATATACATATATATATATATATATATATATATATATATATATATATACATACATATATATATATACATATATATATATATACATATATATATATATATATATATATATATATATATATAT